>NC_141306.1:1833227-1968227 GCF_037954325.1 Fistularia commersonii | reverse complement strand
CACATTCATGGAGTAAAAATATGATTTATAATTAATTTTTAAAACGTCTATAGACTAAATGTATCTACTTTTTCACTAATATTTTTTATTTTTTATTTTTTGTTTTATTATTTCTGCTTCATGTCTGAATCTTACTGCGAATTAATGGGAAAGTAATTAAAAAAAAAGGGAAGATGAATGAATGAATGAAGTTAAAACACTGGCGAATCACAAACGATTACGGGGGCGAAGGAACCAATCAGACTTCTTGCTTGTCTGGAACCAGGAAGTAGAAGAAAAAGTCAGGTTTAGGACTTAAATCTGGACCGTGGGTTGATTTTTTTTTTCATACTCAAAGCTGCGTCGGACACACACACACACACACACACACACACACACACACACACACACACACACACACACACACATCAAACAAAGCGGGAACAAGACTGTTTCAGTTGCCTCGGTAACCAAGGTCATCTCCTTTTCATGTCTCTCTTGTCTCAAAGCTTTTTAAGAAAGATAAATAAATAAGTGAATCAATGTAAAAAAGACAAGTGTTTTTATCAGTTTTTGGGGGCGGAGCTTCGTCCTCTGCCGCCAGAGTGTGTGCGTGTGTGTTGCGAAGCCGCTCACACACACTCCCCGGGTTGAGAAATATTATTCTAATGACTAATGATGTACGTCGGTGTGAGGGTCGCTCACTCGGAGTCGAGGGTTCACATCTGTTTATTATGTAATTTTAAGAACACGCCGCTTCGCCGTCACCTAGCAATGCAGGCCGCCGCTCTCTCAGTCAGCAGGAGGCGGGGCTTAACGCTGGCGGGCTAGCTGTCAATCACAACATCTGACGCTCCACCCTCATTGGCCCTCGGTGAACGCTGGTTGGACTTGGAGAAGAACCCAACAGAAGTTTCTGAAGACGGAAAACACAGAGAACGACATTTTAGTCTCAGATAATGAATAAATAAACTTTGCAGCTTAGAGGCGCCACCTTGTGCGTCCGACGGTTTGCAGCAACCTGCCGCTAACATGCATTAGCCTGCGACGCTGCAGCCGTTAGCTTGGTGCTCAACAATTTAGTAATGAATAAACATTGATTAATTAAAATTGAAACACAATTTAAATCACCCAAGCTAAGTGAATCAATGCTTTTAAATAATTAAGGGTGTTAACCTCCCGCCCCTTTATAGTTGGATTATTCCGCCCCCCCCCCCCCCGTGTGAATGAATGGTTCGGCCCGAACGCGCCGTTTGCCGCTATTCAAGACGACGGACATTTTTAACATCTCACCCTCGAGAGAGCGGAAAAAAAAAAATCGTATTTATTAATTTATTTGTGTATTTATTAATTTATTTTCCTTTTTCCCGCGGCTGAATGAGGAGGCCGCCCGGGACGAGAATGTGATAACAAGAAATTAAAGGTCAGGACTTTATCAGCGAGGAGTTAATAGCGTCGCCCCCGCCGGGCGACAAGCCAGGTGCTTTTTATTTATTTCTTTATTCCCATTGTTGTCGTCGGGATCGGCTCTTGAGGGGTTGCCGTCGGAGACGCTAACCGCTAACGGCTAATGGACGCCGCCACGAGCCAATGAATGGAGGCGATCCGGCGGCGATGAATTGATTAAAGTAGAAGGATTTTCCACTCGAATTGACGAGAGACGGGAATTTTTTTTTTTTTTTTCATTAACATAATGGCAGCGGCGCTTTTAATCTTTGAATATAACATTCAAATCCCTGTGCGTGTGTGTGTGCGTGTCAGGATCTCAGCTTCCGTGTGTGTGTGTGTGTCCAAATGGAGTCCGACTATATTTATGTGAAAATGATTTTAAAACGCCGACCGGGGCTTCTACCTCGCTGACACGCTAACTGTAACTGCTAGCCGCTAAAAACCCTCGCTAACATGCTAAACCCGCCTTTTCCTCATAATCTGATATTTATGGTGACATTTTCTCTGTAGAAAACTGTCACGCTCAACATTAAGCACTCATCTTTATTTATTTTTATTTTCCCTTTCAGTCTAATCAGCCATTTAAATATATCTCTCGAGTTTAACCCACTTTGCTTCTCCGTTTAAATAAATATTAATAATACATAATAAAAAAATCCCTGCTTTACTTTATGCTTTATGATCCCGTCTGCGGGAACGGGAGCTGCAAAGCTGTGAAGTAAATAAATAAATACATAAGTGAAATAAAATGACTGAAATTGAAATTAAATGGATGAATGAATACAAAACAAATGAGTTAAATAAATATAATTAATACATAGAAATACACAGAGGATCATAGAACACTTGAAATATGATGACAATGATATATTGACAACAGCAGCAATAACAGAAATAAAATAATAGTTATAATGATTCTAATACTGGTAATAAAGATACAATGACTACCACTGCTATTATGAATAATAATAATAATAATAATAATAATAATAAACATGATAGAAACTGACAATATTCACAAGAAAAATTATACTGATAATGATACTAATACTACTACCACTGTTACTACTACTTACTGCTTCTTTGACTAACAATAATAATAATTATTATTACAATGCTAAAGTTCGGACCACCAATACCTAAACAACATAATCAAGACTGAGGTGAATAAAATAGTAATAATGATAATAATAATAATAATAAAAATAATAATAATAATAATAACACTGATCACTGCTAATAAATAGCAACAGCAAAGACAGTCATAATAATACAAATAATTCTGCTCACACAAACAGCAACATTAAACAATGGAAAATAAAACAATAAAAATGTAGTAATAATAATAACACTGACAACTGACAAAAACAAGAACAATAAAAGCAAAAAAAGTACTATCACTAAAAATAATAATTTTGATAACGTTGATTATAATGACGATAATATTAGCAAATCCTCTGATGGCTGCATTTTAACAACAGGGTGAAAAACTGAATAAATTGCGGCTGCATCGGGATCCCAGCGGGCCGCCGTCCACCAAGTTAGCAGCTCCGAAACAAATAAACCAAAAAAAAAAAAAAAAGCTATTTGCCGGGAGAAGAGTGTGTGTGAGTGTGTGTGAGTGTGTGTGTGGGGTGGGGGCGGGGGGTTAAGAGCCTTCCCCCAATCCGGGCTGTGGAGTGTCGAACACTAATGCCTCCAGATAGAAGCTCCACTCCGGGGTATTAACTCAAACATGGACGACTAATACCTCGGGATAAAGCCTTCAGCCTCACTTACACCGGTTAACCCGGACGTGCACGTGCACGCACGGGGTGGATAAACCGCTGGCCTGTGACCGAGCGAAGCCTCGCCACCCACGGGCCCTTTGGTTTTCCAAGAGGAGCCGCTGTGGCTAAATATTGACAAAAAAACAACGTTTTTGGTCGCCGCCATGTTTACGCGGATTATCCGAACTCCTCGCCGCTTTAACGGGCACCCGGCGCTGACCTCCTTCAACTTCCTGTCCCGAAACCTTCCACTTCCTGTCTGTGAAACCTCCTGAGCTTCTTCTGTCAGGACGCCCTCCATTCACCCTCTCATTCATATGTCACAGAGACGTTCACTCATTCATTCACACAACATATATATAAAAAAAAACATTAATTCACTCATTCATGCAACAGAGACTCATTCATCCAATGATAATATAGAGAAATACTGACACTCACTTGTTCATTCATATAATCTCTACAGAAATTTCACTATTCGCCCATTAATTCACTCATTCATGCACGGATTATCCAGAGAAATTCATTCATTCATTCATTCACACGTCATACAGAGACAGAAAGATGTCACTCACTCATTTAAATGTCACTGAGAGATATTCATTCATTCATTCAATCATTCATCCATTCATTTGCAAATCAGAAATAGACGGAAACATTCACCCTGTCATTCACACATCGACTAGAAAAATAAATTATCCAGCCTTTCATTCATACCTAATAAAGAAAGAAAAGCCACCATTCACGTATTCCTTCATTCACTCATTCATGCAACACGTAGAGACTCAGACATCCAATAATAATATAGAGAAATTCCGCCATTCACTTGTTCATTCATATATTCTCTACAGAAATTTCACTATTCGCCCATTCATTCACTCATTCATGCATGGATTATCCACAGAAATTCATTCATTCATTCATTCATACGTTATACAAAGGCAGAAATATGTCACTCACTCATTTAAATGTCACTTAGAGATATTCATTCATTCATTCATTCATTTATTTGTTCATTTGCAAATCATAAATGGACGGAAACATTCACCCTGTCATTCACACATCAACTAGAAAAAGAAATTATGCAGCTATTCATTCATACCTAATAAAAAAAAAATTCCACCATTCACTTCTTCATTCACTCATTCATGCAACAAATAGAGACTCAGTCAGCCAATACTAATATAGAGAAATTCTGCCATTCACTTATTCATTCATATATTATCTGGAGAAATTTCACCAATCACTAATCCATTCACTCATTCATGACAAAAAAATACTCACTCATTCATGCATGCATTATCAAGAGATATTAATTCATGCATGCATGCATTCACATGTCATACAGAGAAAGAAAGATGTCTCACTCATTTAAATGTCACTAAGATATTCATTCATTCATTTGCAAATCATAAATAGATGTAAACATTCACCCTGTCATTCACACATAGACTAGAAAGAAAAAACAATCAGCCATTCATTCATACCTAATAAAGAAATAATTCCACCATTCACCCATTCATTCGTTCGCACATCATAGAGATGTTCACTTATTCATTCATCCATTATCTTGATCTTTTATGCAGTTCATTTGTTCGTTTCAACATCATACAGCGACGGGAAGCAGTCACTGAATTATTTGTATGCTATAAAGTGACATTATATGGTGACATAAACCATATGGAGAGCCCAAAAAAGTTAATTTAGTCATTCATTTAACATGTAGACACAGATATTTACTCCTTCATGCATGCATTATCCAGGGAAATTCACCAACATCACTGTGTTCAAAGAACAAAACCAGCAAAACATGATTTTCACACAAAAACAAAAACATAATGATGAATATTTACAGCAAATCAGCGTGGCAAAATGTATAAAATACATAATAAAAAATAAATAAAAAAGCTAAAGGCATGCAAAAATATATGTAATGTATGTACATGTGTATTCTTTACATTTTGTTTTATGTAACAGTGCACTTTACTGTTAATTTCCACTATTTAGCATGATTTAGCTAATTTCCTCAGGACTGAGAAAACACTAAAATAATAATTCATGTGGTTGCTCAAAATGCAGACGTGAAGCGTCTCTGAGGTTTCAACTGGACGATACTTTCACCCAAAAACCATCCGTTTATTCTATAATTTAATAAACGCTTTGACTGTGTGAGCCATGCAAACACACACACACACACACACACATGCATGTTTCTTTGTGTAGAATTCTGTTTTCTGCATCGCAAACACTCCGAAGTGTCACACGTTGGTAATCAGACCTCATTTGATTCCCGTTATTGATCATAAAATCACGGTTGGCGTTTGAAAATCCCACTTTCTGATTCCTTAATTTTTTTTATCTATTTTATCAATTAATCTATTTTTTTTCTTGATGTCCCTCCATTATTTTCCTCCTCCTCCTTTTTTCCGGAAACCAAACCTTGGAACAGACGCCCTTTTTTTTTTTATAGCCCTCTTCATTATTTTCAGGTCACTTTGTATTCAGTTATTATTATTATTTTTTATTTATTTTTTGGAATCATAAAGCTTTAGTCGCCCTTAACAGGATGACATCCATTAGCAAAACTGCTTTTGGTGTTTTTTTTTTTTTTTTCCTCGTGTTTGATCCCTTCTGAGCGCTCGAGAAAACCCGCCATCACGTCCCGAAACAACTCAGCAGATGGTGTTGTCTCTTTTAACAATAAAATAAAGAAATAAATGAATAATACAAAAACAACAACAGGTCTGACTGACCGCTGGGTGCCTTTTAAAAAAAGTTATTTTCTATTTTTTTTTTTTATGAAAAATGTTTTCTCTGCATGCTGTGCAATCCGCACAAAGGGAGTAAGAGGGGAAAAAAAAAAAAAAAAAAAGTACATTATCCGAGCGCCTTTGGATGAAAGCGATTAAAAATGAAATTGTGAAATCATGTGACCCCGCAGCTCTCTGATGATTGGACGATTGGTGTCGTTGATCTTTTTTTTTTGTTTGTTTTCCTGCAGATCTCCGTGTTCAGTCGCCTCGCTAAATTTGAGGCTGCAAACTTTTTTAACCTTTGCTGGCAAAATACCACTGGCATTTTTCTGAGTATTATTCTGAGTTTTAACCTTACTTTGTAAATTATTTCATGTATTCATTCATTCTTGCTTTTTTGGCCCTGTGAGCAAAACAACAAAATCAGTCAGTTGACATAATATACATTCATTCATTCATTCAGTCATTCTCTGTATTTATTTGGCTTTTTTGTCCAAAATGGAAATCCGTTAGTTGACTTACTTACTTCTCCATTCATTTATTCGTTATTTGTTTGTTCATTTGTTTGTTTGTGCGTCCTTTCATCGTACATTGATTCGTTGATTCGTTTGTTGGTACGTTTGTTAGCTTGTTTACGGTTCATTCAATGGTTCACTCGTTCGCTCTTCCGTTTATTTATTTATTGTTGGTTCATTTGTTTCTTCATTCATTCTTTTGTTGGTTCCTTGATTTGTCGAATTGTTGCTTTGTTGGTTGTGGTTTCGCTCCTGCATTTGTTTATTTGTTATTTGTTTGTTTGTTCATTTGCTTGTTTGTTCCTTCTTTTGTTCGTTCATATGTTCGTTCATTGATTCGTTGATTCGTTGTTTAGTTGGTTTGTTTGCTTGTTTGTGGTTCGTCCACTCCTTTGCTTCTCCATCAGTTTATTTGTTGTTTGTTCCTTTGTTTGTTTGCGTGTCCTTTAGTTTTTTCATACGTTGATTCATTGATTCGTTGGTTAATACGTTTGTTTGCTTTTTTACGGTTCATTCAATGGCTCGCTCATTCGCTCCTCCGTTTGTCGTTTGTTGGTTCATTTGTTTCTTCATTCCTTCTTTTGTTGGTTCATTGATTGGTCAAATTGTTGTTTGTTGGTTTTGTTTGTTCAAATGTTCGTTCATTGATCCATTGATCCGTTGTTTGTTTGCTTGTTTGTGGTTCGTTCGCTGGTTTGCTCCTTCGCTCCTCCATTTGTTTATTTGTTGTTTGTTTGTTGTTCATTTGTTAGTTTCTTCCTTCTTTTGTTCCTTCATATGTTCGTTCATTGATTTGTTGATTCATTGATCCATTGATCCGTTGTTGTTTTGGTTTGTTTGCTTGTTTGTGGTTTGTTCGCTCTTCTGTCATTTGTCCAAACATCGATTTGTTGATTCATTGGTTAGTATTTTTGTTTGGGATTCGTTCAATGGCTCACTCATTCACTCGTCCATTTGTTTCGGTTTTTTTTTTTTTTTTTATGTTCATTTGTTTGTTCATTCCTTCTTTTGTTGGTTCATTGATTTGTCGACTTGTTGCTGTGGTGGTTGCGGTTTCACTCCTACATTTGCTTATGTTTGTTTGTTTGTCCCTTCTTTTGTTTGTTCATATGTACGTTCATTGATTCGTTGACCGGTTGATCCGTTGTTTGGTCGGTTTGTTTACTTGTTTGTGGTTCGTTCGCTGGTTCGTCCCTTCGCTCCTCCATTCGTTTATTTGTTGTTTGTTCATTTGTTTGTGTCTCCTTTCATTTGTCTATACATCGATTTGTTGATTCGTTGGTTGGTACATTTGTTTCTGATTCGTTCATTGGCTCACTCATTCACTCATCTATTGGTTTTGGTTTTTTTTTGTTTGTTCATTTGTTTGTTCATTCCTTCTTTTGTTCCTTCATTGGTTCTCCGATTCATTGTTAGATTGGTTTGTTCATTCATTCCTTCATTTGTTAATTCATCATTCATTCCTTCCTTCGGTACGATTGATCGTCAAATGTTTCTCTTGTTATCCGAATCTCCAGTCGCCGCCGTGCTTCCGCTAGGACTGTCAATAGCGCGCTATCAACTTTCACAACCGTGACGACGGTTGGCTACGAACAACCCCAGGGACCCCGATAACTCGGAGGAACAAGGTCGAACGGGAAATAAGTAAACGGATGTCGCAGAGTTTTCCACCGCCGCCCCATGAAATCAACCCTCGCTCTTGAAGTCCGCGACTCCACTTAATTGACTTTGCCAAAATCCTCCATCTTCTAAAGCGAACCCGCTAGCAATTAACGTAGGTGTATCGTAGGTGGAGCCGCTCCACCTTTGAAGTTTTCGGCCCCGGCAGTTCTTTTCAACAGAAAAAGAAAGTCATTGATGCTTTGATTTGCTAATAAAAACCTTAGCGTTCCTCCAGCCATGAACAGAAGAAGACGGATAAGAAGCTGCAGGACCGCGACGGCATCAAACATTCTGGCGCATTAGTCGTGTTTTTTCTCGTGAAATGGCGTGGGAGTAGCGAGGAGAATCTGTCGGGTTTGGAAACATAAGAATAATGACTATCCGTGTTATAATTTGATAATAGCTTAAATAGTGGCGGGGCGTAGCGTAAATACAAAGATGCATCAGTCTAATTCCTGGGGAAGTGCATGAGAACAAAGAAACTACTCGCTAACAGGCTGCTAGCCGCAAGCTAAGATACAGATTTTTAGACTGTTATTGTTTTTAATTGGTCTAATCTATTGATTGCTAAGACCAGGGGAACAGCCAGCGTTACCATGGTTACCACATGACCGTGTCTATGCAAGGGTTCAGAGGGTAAACAAACATGGCCGACTAGCAACTGCCTGTCGCTGCTTTTAGCGTTGTTGTTAGCGCTGCTGTCCTCCATTGTTGTAGTTTTTTTTCTTTTTTTTTTTTTTTTTTTTTTACAGGAAGTAGCCTGAAGTTTTTTTTTTTTTTTTCGAACATAAATAGTATAAACAGATATACACATGTACACATAAACATGGCAAGACAGAATCGAATGTCAATGAAACAACCAAGGAACTGTACAAGTTAACAGTGTTAAAGGTTTGTGAGAAATTTTTAATGCTCGACGAAAAAGAAAGTAAAAGAAAAAAATAAACAAATAGATAGATAAATAATACAAAAATTAAAATAAACAAATAAATAAATAAAATTAAAATTAAACTTAAAAAAAATAAAATAAAAAAATAAAATAAAATGAAATAAAAAACCCTGCAAGGGGAATGTAACATGTATTTAACTTGGTGGTTCACAAGGAATCTCAGACATCAGACTGTATATTTTTTGGTTTTTGGATTTTTTCCATAAGTTTTAAGGATTTTTTATGTAATTCAAAACTGTTTATATAGAATGTAAAATTGGGGGAACACTTTTGCATTCTGTTTTGTGAATGAAGAACTTGGCCAGGCCTAAAATAATATTGACTCATCTCTTTTGTTGCTTAAAAATAAACCAAATGTTATATCATCTCTTGAGAAGGAAACTGGTGACGATGGAAAATTATCTTTAACCCATTTTTAAGTTGTAGCCCAAAAGCCCTGTACTTTTTCGCCTGAGAAAAATATATGGTCAGTGGTTTCAATGTTATCAAATATTATCTTCAATATTAAAGCGTACCCTCAATAATTCCTTAGATTCGCAGCGTGGAGATCGATTCCTTATCAAACTTATTCAAAATATTATTTTTCTTTTGACGTCCAGGGAATAAGTTTTCTGTAAAACAAGGCGTTGCTGCATTTTATATCCAGAATTAAGATTCCCTGGAGTGATAATTGTGTTTGACCTCCATTGCTGTAGTCCTTCTGGGCTTTCTCACGCCACTTCCTGTTTCCCGCCTCCTCTTTTCTCATTTGCTGTTGGCGTCACATGATCATCCTGAAGAACCAAGAACCAAGAAAGCCGTCGATCCATTTTCCGCAATTTCTTAACAGGAAACGGGAAACATTTCGGTTTAAGGTGAACTTTCAGCGACGAAAAAACTCGGCGCTGCTGTACTTTCGTGTAATCCTCAGGATACAGTTCGACCCTCGCCGGCGTCGGCGATGCGGAAACAGCTGAGGCGATTCTTTGTGACATCGGAACTTGTCCCCGTCTCGCTTTTTTTTTCTCGCATCAACTCTTTTCCTTAAAAGAAAATCAGTAAAAAAAAAAAAAAAAGAACAGTAAAGGTCATCCAAAGGCTGGAGAGTTTACAGTGAACCTATGTTTCCCCTGCAGGAGGATCAACGCCTCCCCCTTCCGACCGCCATCGCCGGATTGGGCTCGATGTGATCGCCACGGCAACCGCAAAAACCCTACCACAAGCAAACGTGAACAGTAACACTCATGCTATCTCTGCTAGCAAGAAGAAAAACAGGTAACAGGGAGTGTTAAGATATACCTTATTTATCCCCAAAAATCATTTTGTCACAGCAGCGCAGTGACAGTATCAATAAATACGAATATAAATATAAATAAGAGACAATTAAAAGATAGCAGACATCCACACATCTACCTACATTTTTTTTTTTTCATTATTATTTAAAAATCTCTCAATGCAGCTTCATTAAAAAAAAAAAAAAAATGCTCAGAGACAATATTAAGAGTTAATTTTCATTTTTCTCTATTTCCCTAGTTGGATGATTGCTATGACAACGAAAAAATAAGAAATTGCAGCGCCTCGCCAAGGCCTGCGGTCCATTTCACATTGAAACGTAAGTGCACATCACATTTATCCTCTTCCTTTTATTTTTTTACTTTAAAATTGTTTTTCTGTCCCTGGTCATTGTAGGATTATGTGATGAGGCATTTGTAATGTTGAAAAAAAAAAAAAAAAATAGAAAAAAAAGATAATAATGATTAATGAATAATGATAAATATTATAATTTTAATATTATTATATTATATTATGAGATGAGAACAACTTTATTTATCCCGAAGGAAATATATTACATATATTATATTATATTATATTATATATATTATATTATATTATACATAATAAAAATAAAATAAATGCACATAAAATAGATGGATAAATAGAAATTAAATTGTCTGATAAATTGAAATTAAATTGAAATTAAATTGTCTTATTAATGTACTCCCACTTTACAACTATAACTAGCATTCATTTTCAAACGAAGGAAATATATTATATATATATATATATATATATACACACACACACATGTATATATATATATATATATATATTATATTATACATAATAAAAATAAAATAAATGCACATAAAATAGATGGATAAATTGAAATTAAATTGCCTTATTAATGTACTCCCATTTTACAACCATAACTAGCGTTCATTTTCAAACAAGCAAAAACATTCGCTTTTCCGATTTATCTTTCAGACATTGAAACGAAGGAAAGGTTTCCTTTTCGTTTTTTTTTTTTTTTTTTAATTTATTTATTTTTATTCCTATTTCCTCCAAAGCAGCCGAGGGCACGGGGGGGGGGGGGGGGGGGGTCACTCTTCTTTTGTATAAACGACAAACTCGACACACTCAAGAGGCAGCCGGGGAGTGTTAAGCCATCCATACGTTTCACACTCCGCCCCCCTCGCTGATGTGATGGTGATTGACGCGATGAAAGTGACACTTTAAGGCGACTCGAGGGCCCGCATTGTATCAGGCTGTCATTATTGTCATTCCACTTCAGGGCTCTCCGACTGATCCGCCGCCGATTTGTTTTTTGCACACAAGTGCGTGAAAAAAAAAAAAAAAAAAAAAAAAAAAAGCAATTACCCGTGTCTGTGTTTTGCTTGGATGAGATTTTTTTTCTGATAATAATAATAATTCGAACCGATAAACGCGAAAATAGTAATATCTAAAAACAATGAATACATAGGGAATAATAATTCAAAAGCAACAGCATTAATAGTAAGAATAATAAAAAAATACGATCATAATTCAAAACAATGAATTCAAAAGAGATGATAACAATTCAAAACGATGAATATATAAATAATATAGTAATTTAAATCCAATAATGATAATAGTAATCGAACTAAAACTAAAAATTCAAATAAATTAAAACAAAAATAAAAACAATAAAAAATGATTTAAATAACTATAAAATACAAAAAACATCATATAATAATAGTTAAAAACATCGATTATATAAATAATGATAGTGATTAAAATCCAATACTAATTATAATGATCATAATAATAACAATACTAACAATTCAAACAATGAATATACAAATAATATTATTAATTCAAATAAAAATAATAATAATAATAATGATATTCATAATGGTTCATGATTATTATTTAAGTAACAATAATTCAACAACAACAATAATAATAGTAATAGTAAACAGTGGGATCCATGAAAGCCGCACACTTTTTACAGTTTCAATAAATATTATTTTTAATATTAATTTTATTATTTTCATTTTACCTCGCTGGGGTTGCTGCAGGTCTCAACCCTCTGGGTTCTTCTTCCTCGGTTCCCTCCATGTTTTTTCTCCCCCCCCAAAAAAAAGTCAACCGCTTCACTGATGACACATCGCTTTCCGTGGATGTGAACGACAATCTGATTGGATATTTACAAGTTTTATCCCTGTGATTGACAGAAACCCCCCGTCCAGATGAACCCCCGCGTCCTGACGTCGGTCCGATTCCCCTCAAACCGAAGCCATAATTTGATCGCGCTATATTTTTTTTTTCAAGCTAATCAATAAGTCCGAACAGGAGAAGTTAGACGACGTGGCTTTGTTGGTTTTATTTTGATCCCATTGTTAACGGCGCCCCGCTGCGTTGCGGCGGCTCGCCATAGATTTCTCGACACGCTGTCAATCACAACCCCCCCGACACCAACCGCCTATCATTCATGCGATAATTCACATCCAACTTTTGACACTTAAATGCCACCTGACAGGCCTTTCCATTTGCTGCCTTGTCATTATCACCCCCTCCTCTTACCGTCTGTGAGACGGCTGAAATGGCTGAAATGCTTCTGTTCTGTTCGGCGTAGCTTCGGAGACGTTATTGTTCTGTTCGATCGATATTTTGTTCCGGCTAGGAAGGAAACAAAAGTCGCTCGGGATATCTTTGTTTGTATAAAGTTGTAAAGAACTTTTCACCCGCGGGCTAACGTTGTTGTTGACGTCGCTACGCTCTCTGGGGCCGAAAGATCGGTCTGTTCTTTGCGAAAAAATGTGCAAAAACTAGTCCTGTTTGGACCCGTGAGAGTCCAAGAGAACTTCAAAATGAAGGCAAAAAGTGGGCAAAAGCTGCTATGCTAACAGTAGCTCCACTAGTCTGTGGAGGTTCTCATTCATCCAGGTCTTGGCGGATTCTTATCCAAATCTTCTTCATGGCAACTGGACTTGAATTTCTGGATGGGATCACCTGGATCCGAGTGTAAAAAGGTGAAGCTAAACAAGAGTGAAACCTGTTGGATCACATGACCTGATGCTCACGAGGACGTTGCCCGGGAGCTACATCTGGTGGTGGGTATTTTCTAGCTTTTTTGAGGGTATTTGAGGGTATTTGGAGGTTGGTATTGATCCCAGTACGCCGTTGTACATTTGTGAAAGGTTGTGTCTGAGGCTCCTCCTGAATGAGTGAATGAATAAATGAATGAGTGAGTGATTGAATGAATGAATGAATGAGTGATTGAACGCTGTACACAAACACAAACGTTGTACATTTGTGAAAGGTTGTGTCTGAGGCCCCTCCTGAATGGTTGAGTGAATGAATGAATGAACGAATGAGGGAGTGAACAGGTGAGAGAATGAGTGATGGATTAATGAATAAGTGAATGAATGAATGAATGAATGAATGAATGGGACAGTGAATGAATGAACGAGGGAACTCATGAATAAGTGATTGAATGGGTGATTGAGTGAATTAATGTGTCTATGAATCAATGATGGAGATGATGAGTGAGTAGGTGGGAGAGTGAGTGAATGAATGAATGAATGAATGACCGAGGGAATGAATGGATGATTGAGTAAATGAATAAATCAATGAAACAGCTCTTGAATGATGAATGAATGAATGAATGAATGATGGATGATTGGGTGAACTAATAAATCAATGAAACAGCTCTTGAAATTATGGATGAATGAATGGATGAATGAATGAATGAGCCAGTGAATGAATGAACAAGGGAACGGAGGAATAAGTGATTGAATGGGTGATTGAGTGAATTAATATATCTTTGAATCAATGATGGAAATGATGAGTGAGTAGGTGAGATAATGAATGAATGAATGAGTGAATGAATGAATGAAAGAATGAATGAATGAATGGTTGGATGATTGAGTGAATAAATGAATCAATGAATCAATTCTTGAATGAATGAGTGAGTGAGTGAATGAGTGAGTGAGTGAATGAATGAATTAATTTATGAGTGAATGAGTGAACGGATGATTGAGTGAATGAATGAATCAATGAATCAATTCTTGTTTGAATGAGTGAGTGAGTGAGTGAGTGAATGAATGGACGAATCAATTCTTGTTTAAATGGATGGATGAATGAATGAATGAATGAATGAATGAGGAAGTTTCGTCCTTCAATCCGATAAGCATGCAGGATGTTCTGCATAGAAGTTGAATTATCCAGACGTGTGAGTGAAAGGGTGAATGCTTGTATTTCACCCATGTGACGAACGAATAATGAATGTTTTTATTTCTTTATATGACTGAGTTAATATTGTATTACTTTAAAAAACATGGGACAAAGAGTGTGAATAGTTGTATGTCTCTCCATGAGGCGCGAACGAGAGGGTGAATGTTATTATTTGGGCCTGTCAGACTCTATAAGCCTCCCTCTGATTGGTCAGAAGTGAAGCCCATCCAATGATAGGCTCCGCCCCCTGCATGCATGCAAGCACAATGAATAAATGAATTGTGCTGCATTGCACAAATGAACGCACGCCAAACGTGCACAAAAACCCGGCTCCTCCTCTTCCTCTTCCTCCTCCCGCCGCCGTCGCCACCCTGATATATTGCTGTTTATATAACAAACTGGATTTAATGTCCGCCGAGATACGCTTTCGATTATTTTTATGGATTGGTATTTTGAAGCGGAACTGCTCTAAACAATATCTCAAATGGTTTTGACATTTAAGATTGATCTTTTTTTTTTTTAATATTTTTATTTACTTCACCCCCCTCGGTCCCCTCGACTTCTCCGGCCATCGGCGAGGGCCGAGGAGGAGGAGGAGGCCGAGTTAAACCGCCTGACACACTGGATGCACCCGGCGGACCACAATCCTTGAGAAGACGAAAAAAAGAATAACAAAGCAGTGATGGTTGTCATGCAGCCCGTCGCCACGGTGACTCATAAACGCATATACCTGTTTCACACTCTCGCGTTTCTTCCGTTTTTTTTTTTTTTTTTTTTTTTTTTTTTTTTTCTCACACATTCCCGGGACTTAAATCACCTCTAAGTCGCCTTAAGTCCAAACCCCCCCGAGCAGAGAAGGAGCCGGGGAACTGCAGGGCCTTCGGATCGGGGAAATTGAATTTAAGTCCAGCTGATTTACTTACTGTGGAAATTCCAAGAGAGGCAATCAGCCGTGGATTCAGAGTCAGTAGCTTTATTATTATTAGTGTTATTATTTCTTTTTATTCATCTTTTTCATGTTATTCCTATTTTTCCTGTCATTATTAATATTATTATTATCCATCTTTTTAATGTTTTTCCTATTCTTTCTGTCATTTTTATTATTATTATTACCATCCATCTTTTTAATGTCATTGCTATTCTTCCTATTATTACTATTATTATTATTATTATTATTGTTATCCGTCTTTTAATGTTATTTCTATTCTTCCTATCAATTATTATTATTATTGTTATTATTATTATCATTATTACCATCCATCTTTTTAATGTTATTCTTATTCTTCCTAGTATTACTATTATTATTATTATTATTTTTATTACTGTCCATCTTTTTAATGTTATTCCTATTCTTCCTATCAATTATTATTATTATTATTTTTTTTTGTTATTATTATAATCATTATTACTTTCCATCCTTTCAATGTTATTCCTATTCTTCCTGTTATTATAATAATAATAATAATTATTATTATTATTATCATTATCATTATTATCCATCTTTTTAACGTTATTCCTATTCTTCCTGTCATTACTATTATTATTATCATTATTATTATTGTTATTATCGTTATTGTTGTTGGTGGTTTTGGATTTAAATTACTATCATTATTTAATGATAAATTATTTTGAATGTTTTTTTTCTTTTTCAATTCATTGTTTTGAATGATTAGTATTGCTATTAGATTGGTATTATATTATGCTATTATTGTAGTAGTTGTAACAGTAGTGGTGGAGTTTTTTTTTTTGCATTCGATCATTCATACAATTATTCATGCTTTCATTAATTCCCTCACTAATTTATCATTCTTAAACCTGAATTATATTTCAGGAAACCATCCAGGATGTATACTTATAATAATAATAATAATAATAACAATAATAAAGAACTTTGGATATAGAATTTAATAATATTACAAAATAATTATACAACTTTTGAAAACTTTTTCGGAAAAAATAACCAAATTTGAATACCTAAAACTGTTAAAATTTTATTGAATTAATAACAATTATCATATTCATATTTATTTCAAAAATGCAAGCTCAATGTGTTTGGGCTTCTCGGCTCGGCAACACAACAAGAATTTCAAATCAATATATTGTGAGGTGAAGTGAAGCGCCGAAAAACCTAATCCAAAAAAAAATGCCGAGCCTCTGAAATCACCTGTCCGGCCGGCTCACCTGCCGACGGCGTCCAGGCGGCGCTCGCTGTCAACCAAACTAATTCCCATTAGCATAACAATTTGGCAAACTGTCATACGGGAGATATCGGTAACGTCCGCAGCGGCTGTGGCGGCCGCGGGTCCGTGGAAAGGCCGCGGCGGCCATTAATAATTCAGTGGGCGTGCCAGCGCTAAGGTAAACAATGGCCGTAATTAGGGGAGGTCTGCGGCGCCGACGGGGAGATTAATGAAAGGGCAGCCGTTTCCACCGGAGCCGGGAGACGAGGGGTTCCTTCATAATGACGGAGGTGCTGCCAGCCACGTGCACGCGCTGCAGTGCACGTTTCCCAGGCCGAAAAGCCAGGCGTTTGTATGTTTAGCACCTCGACTGCAGAGACCCAGCTGTTCCGTTTGTGTTGTTTTTTTAAGCCGTCGCAGCGTCACATTATGCGAAAAATATTCTTAAACAATTAGAAATTCATGTTTATTATTTTAAAAGTCACATTAGATTTTAAATACAAATCCACGTTTTTAGCATCCCGCCATTTTTGTTGTCTTTTTTTAGCCGCTGTGTCGTGATGCAAAATAAACATTTAAAATTCACATTTATTTTTCAAATTCACATGACATTTTGAATGCAAAATGACGTTTTTAGCATCACGCCAATTTTGTTTTGGTTTTTTTCGCCGCCGCTGTGTCATGTGATGCAAAAAAAAAATCACAAACATTTATAATCCACAGTTATTTTTCAAATTCATATAACATGTTAAATGCAAAACCATGTTAATAGCATCCCGCTATTTTTTTTATTTTTTTATTTTTTTAGCCGCCGCTGCGTCATGTGATGCAAAAAAAAAAAATCATAAACATTTAAAATCTACACTTATTTTTCAAATAACATTTTAAATGCAAAACCACGTTTTTAGCATTCCGCCATTTTTTTTAATTTTTTTTTCAGCTGCTGTGTCGTGATGCAAAAAAAAAAAAAATCATAAACATTTAAAAATTTACATTCATTTTTCAAATTCATATAACATTATAAATGCAAAACCACATTTGTAGCATCCCGCCATTTTTGTTGTTTTTTTTATAGCCGCCGCTGCAACATGTGATGCAAAAAGAAATCATAAACAGTTAAAATTCACATTTATTTTTTCAAATTCACATAACATTTAAATGGAAAACATGTTTTTAGCATCCCGCCAATTGTGTTGTTTTTTAGCCGCAGTGGCGTCACGTGATGCTTAAAGAATTTATAGATATTTAAAATTCACATTTATTTTTTAAAAAAAGAATTTTTTTTTCTGCTGCCGCTCATGATTCCACAAAATGTTCAGAAACAATGAAAAGTCACATTTATTTTTCAAATTCACGTAACATTTGAAATTCAGAAGCATTTGATTTATTTTTTTTGAATTGTGCCATTTTTAATGTTTTTTAAGCTGTCGTCGGCATCATGTGATGCTCAGAAAAAAATAATAAACATTTTAAATTCACATATATTTTTCAAATTCACATAGCATTTTAAATTCATAGCCACGTTTTTAGCATCACCGTGATCCCAGGTCATGCTAAAAATTATTCATTAAATTTTCAAATCAATATTCATTTTTCAAATTGTCATAACATTTAAAATTCATGAACACATGATGCTGAAATAAATAATTTTTGTTTAGCATTGCGCCATTTTTTTTCAGACACTGCTGTGTCACATGACACTAAAAAGAAAAGATAAACAATTAAAATTCACATTTGTTTTTCAAATACAAATATTTAAATTTCATGAACCCATGAGGCTAAAAACAATCATATTTAGCATTGAGCCTTTTTTTGTTGTTTATTAGACATCGTGTTGTCACATGATGCTAAAAAAATCATAAACATTTTAAATTCACATTTTTTTTCAAATTCAAATAACGTTTAAAAATCATGGATCACAGAAAACAAACAAAAAAAAAAAAAATTTGCACCGGATCATTTTTGTTGTTTTTTAGCCACCGTGGCATCACACAATGCTAAAATGTTTTTAAATTCACATAACATTTAGCATCAGCCATTTTTTTTTTTTTTTTTTTTAACAATTCATAAACACGTTATTAAAAAAAAATCACATTTTTTTGTCAAATTCATATAACATTTAAAAAACACAAACACACAATGCTATTGAAAATTCACCTTATTTCCCTTAAATGTCCTCTCAGTAACTTTATCGCAGAACAACCCAGTTTTATTTGGTGTTTGAAAAACAGAAAAAAAAAAATCCCAATCCCTTCCGCCGCCGTCTCGCTTCATCACTTCCTGGCCAACAGGAAGTGCGAGACGACTTCCTGCTCGGGTTTTGTTCTCCAGACGGCGCCTTTTTTCTCCGCTGAACCTTGAAAGGTTCCAGTTTCAAAGAGATTCTAAGAAAATCTTCGCTTTTTCGCGTTTTGTTTTCTTAAAGTTCACCGGCGTGTTTCCTTTTCCCCCGGGTGACCTGTCGGAGAGACACACACACACACACACACACACACAAACACACACCAGTGCACACACATGCACATGAACATGTATGTTCATGTGCATGTGTGTGTTCATGTGCATGTGTTCATGTGCATGTGATGGACACACACTCACACACACACCAACATGAATAGATTCACTTGCACTTAGATGCATGGATGCGCATCAACCCACGTTTCATCCAGACATATAAATACACACACACACACACACATACACACACAAGCTTGGATTCGGTTGCACTGAGAAACCTGCATAGAAACTTAACACACACTTGGATTCATTGGTTTGGTTGAGACATGCACACACACACACACACACACACACGCACACAAGTGCGCACATGATATATATGTGCGGATGAACACACATACGAACATACAAACACACACAAACACACACCAGTGCACACACATGCACATGAACATGCATGTACACACACAGGTTCAGTTACACTGATCAACATGCATACAGATGGACACACACACACACACACACACACAAATATGCATATGTGCCGCAATGACACACATGCAAATGCACTAATACACAAACACAAACACACACACACATACCAACATGAATAGATTCACTTGCACTTAGATGGATGGATGCGCATCAACACACGTTTCATCCAGACATATAAATACACACACACACACACACACACACACACACACACACACACATACACACAGGCTTGGATTCGGATGCACTGAGAAACCTGCATAGAAACTTAACACACACTTGCATGCATTGGTTTGATTGAGACATGCACACACACACCAAAACTCAAATACAGACACACACACACACACACACACACACACACACACACACACACACACGGCTTCAGTTGAGGTTGGACATATAGTTACACACACACAGGCATAGATTGATATGCACTGGGACACCATAGAAACGAAACACACACTCGCATGTATAGGTTCAATTAAGACACACACACACACACACACACATATACACAAATATGCATACATTCAGTTGTAATGAGACACACACACACACACAGGGCTTCAGCAGACACATGCAAACATACACACACACTTGAATAGATTCAGGTGCACTAACACACACTCACACATATATACATATGCATGGGTTCCTTTGCGCATGCATACAAACAAACACATGTGCATCCACTCAGTTTGCACTGACACACACACACACACACACACACACACACACACACACTCACACACAAGTCATCACACTTGCAGTAGGAACATTTGCAGACATCCCAGAACTTTAAAAGAAAACACACCGGCCTCCTTTTTGGTAGATGTTTAATTTAGACGGCACCTTGTTTCCTTCTTGCCCTGCCGATTCCGTCAGCAGGAACATCCACAAACATGGCTGACCAAGCGAGCGCCTCCAGCGCCTCCACGGCCGAGCCCCGGGAGGGCGGATGCCCGAAAAATATACACGAGTGTTTCGGGGGAAAATGAAAATGAAAGCTGGACTGACCTGATTATCGTGGCTGAGCTTTGGGGGAGCCATTTCTGACATATTTAAAAAAAAAAAAAAAAAAAAAAAAAAAGTTCATAATTTATTTATTATCTGCGAATATTTTATTGCTTTTAATTTATTATTTAATTTATTAATTAATTTATTATATGGTTTATTTATTCAATTTAATGTAATTTATTCATTCAATTTTCAACGATTGATCCATTTTTTAAATTGGAAATTAATTCTAATTTCAATATTATTTTTGAAAAAAAAAATCAATGTGTTTGGATTATAAAATTAGTGAGTATAATTTTGTTTTAGGGGGTTTATTTTAGGTTTCCTGGCTGCTTAACTAGATCATGGATAATAACCGTGTAAACAACAACAGCAACAACAACAACAACAATAACAATAATAATCATAATAATAAATTAAATTGTAATAATAATTCTTCTTCTTCTCCTTCTTTGTCTTCTTCTTATTATAATTACAATTATTATTATCTTTATTATCATTATTGTTCTTGTTGTTGGCATTGTTTTGATTATTTTAAGAGATTTATTGATTCAATTGAATGGCATCCATGCATTCAGTTTTCAATTATTTATTAATTTGTTTATTCAGAAATTAATTCAAACAAAAAAATAATAAAAATAACAATCAATGTTTTCATGACTAATATATGTGAGTATAATTTATTACATAGTTTATTTATGTTGCCTGACTGGTTAACCAGATCAGGGATTATAACAATGCCAACAACAACCACAAAAATAATTATCATAATTCTTCTTCTTCTTCTTCTTCTTCTTCTTCTTCTTCTTCTAATTAATATTTTTATTTTTATTTTATTTTATTTTATTTTATTTTATTTTATTTTATTTTATTTTATTTATTTCATTTTATTTTATTCTATTTTTATTTTTACTAGTAGTGGTAGTAGGTAGTAGTAGCAGTAGTAGTATTTTTATTATTGTTGTTGTTGGCAACGTTTTTATTATTTTAACAGATTTATCAATTCAATTCAATGCCATTCATGTATTCTATTTTCGATTATTAATTCATTTGTTTTTCAAGAAAATTAATCCAAATCCCAATTCTATTTTTTGAAAAAAAAAAAAAAAAAAAAAAAAAAAAAAAAACACCCTTTTTTTGGACTAATATAAGTGAGTTTAGGGGGTTTATTTTGTGTTGCCTGAATCTGGTTAACCAGATCAGGGATTATAATAAGAATGATATCAATATTATTATAAATATTACTATTATCTCTGTAATAATAATAATAATAATAATAATAATATTAATACAATCATAATAATAATAATAGTACTACCACTACTGTTATAAATAATGATAATAACAACAACAGGAATAATAATAAATAGTATAATGATAATAATAATAGGGAATGATTGAAGGTTTCCAGATTTTGGCTGAAGATCCTCAGGAAACGATAACAGATCTTCAGGAAATGATGGATGATCTTCAGGAAATGCCTGGAGATCTTGAGGAAACGACCAAAAAAACATCAGGAAATACGAGAGATCCTCAGGAAATGACCAGATATCTTCAGGAAATGAACAAAGATTAAAGGAAAAGTCGTAGAAAAAAAAAAAGAAAAGGTTAAAATACGTGTTTCCCACATTTTAGGACTAAACACCATCCACGATATTATTCACAGTTGCAAGAAACAGAATCCTCCTTTTAAAACGCGTCTGCAAGGTCAGCCAAGACCCTCAAAGTCGAAATATTTCCATTAAACGCCAAGTCGTCGGAATAAAGCGAGAGCTGTAAGACTGATATAGATTATAACAGTTTGTTTATATATATCTTTTTTTTCTTCCTTCCTTTTTTTTTTTTTTTTGCAATTACAGGTCAATTAATGCGGGCTTGTATTTTTCTGCATCAACGGTGTAAAACAAATTGAATGTCAGAAAAAGGCTGATTAATGTCCAACACCGAGAGATCGTTTCTAACAGCGAGAAAAAAAAAAAAAAAAAGAGTTTGTATTGCACGCAGAATATTATATAACACCTGCATGAAATTTTGATGGGGACTCTTTTAGGGCAGCTCTTAGCGGCCCGAGCGCAAACACGATGACCCGTAGCTTGTTTTTATTTTTTTCTTTGCAGGGGCTTTTTGCAGAAACGCTCATAGAGTCGGTTTCCTTCGCCGTCGTCCGGTAATGGATATCTGAGCGCCCCCTGCAAACGCCTGCACGTGAAAAAGAATATATACTTTAATTTATATAAAAATGCTATATTATTAAAAATTATATAAGATATATATTTATTATATTTTATGTGTTCAATATTATTTTATTGATCCCCATAGGGATTTGTCACAATAACTTAATACCAATAAATATGAGTATAAATTAATTAAAAAAAAGAAAAGAAAGACACAAAAATAGATAAAAAATGACAAAAGAATGAAAAAAAAAAACAGTAAGAGTGAGAATAGAAAATGACGTAAAAATGAGGTAGAGATTTTTTTTTCTACATGAACGAGTGGATGAATTGTCTGAATGAGATAAGATAAGATAGAATAAGATAACCTAAGATAAGATAATATATAGTTTATTGATCCTCATAGGGATAATTATTTTGTCTCAGCAGTGCAATAGTGACAATATCAATAAATGTGTATATAAATATAAATAAAAGACATCCCCAAAAAATAGGCGGCAAAAAACAAAGATAGAAATAAAGAGAATGAAAAAAAAAGTGGAATATATGACGTATAAATGAGACAGTGAATGATTTTGTTTTAACATTGATGAGAGGATGAAATATTTTATATTTCTATGATATTTGAAACAATGAATTGGTCCCTAAATAAGAAATAAATGTGATTTTGTTCTCTATAATCCAGCGAGTGAACAATTTTGTGCAGATGCATTTGCGTTTGCAACATTTTGGCTTTTAATTCTTGGAAAATTTGTTGTTTTTCTCAAATGCTAACTTTAGCACACTTAGCTCCAAGTACTCTTTGACAAGCGACAAACCGCTTTTTCTCCTTTAAGCACAAACATATTTTCTTCTTCTTGAAACCACCTTCAATCTGCATCAACTTTTCTCTTTCTTGGGTAATATATAAAATAATATGCATTGCGTGTGTGTGTTGGTGTGTGTGCATGTTAAATAGCCGGGTCTAAACTTGCTGGATGTAAAGAGCGTGAGGGGTTAAAGAAAAGAAAAACAAAGTGGTGTCAGCCCAGTGTCGTCCTCTCGGAGTTTCGGGGAAAAAATGAAATAAAACTTTCAAAAAAGAGAAAAATAAAGTGGTGCTGGTGTTCAAATGAAATCTGTCCCGAAACGACCAACAGTCGGCGAGATGATGTCGGCGGTGGCAGTGCGGAGATTGAATCGCTGCATCAGTCGCTCTTTTTGTACTCGATAGGGAATCCAAGATCAAAAAAAATGTGTGTGTGGGTCCTTTTAAAATGTAAGGCTGGAAAAATGTGAGGAGAAAATCAAAACGGTCAAATTCATTTCGCCAATTATCATAAAAAATTTGTTTCAGCAGAGTCAAGAGACAATCAAAAACTATTATCAGTATTATTATTGGTGTTTATGTCGTTGGTGTTTTTGGCATTGTTATTATTCTAAGAGAATTATTCATTCAGTTTATTTTCATTTATTTATTTAGTTTTCAATTCATTATTAATTCATTTATTTAGAAATGAATTCCAATTTTTGTGCTATTTTTTAATCCTATTTTGATATTATTAATATAGGATTAAAAAAATATTAACATTAATATGTATCATTATAAATTAATTTTCAGTTTGGTTATTTTTTATTTAGTTTGCTGAACTTGTGGGGTTTGGATAAATGAATAAAAAAAAGGGGGTATTTTTTTTCCCAACTTGTTTGGGAGATTGGCGAATTGTTATTGTTATAATTATTATTATCATCATCATCATTATCTTGTTGTTGTCACCAATATTATTATTAGTAGTTGTAGCAGTAATAGTAGTTGTAGTGGAATTATTATTAGTGTTATTATTGTTTTGTTGTTGTTGCTGTTTTTGGCGTCATTATTCTTAGAGAATATTCATTCAATTTGATATAAATAATTTTTCAAAGTTTCAGTTATTTATACATTCATACATTTAGAAATGAGAACTTCCAATTTCTATTCTATTTTTTATTCTATAAAACAGTGAGGTATTTTTTCGTCACCTTTTTGGGGCAAATTGGATTATTATTATTATTATTATTATTATTACTTTTATTAATATTGTTATTGTTGTTGTTGTTTTTGTTTATGCTGTTGTTTTGGATATTGTTACTATTATTCCAGGAGATTTATTTATTTAGGTAGTCATTTATTTATTTTATTTTCAATTATTTGTCATTCATAAATTCAGAAATTAATTCCAATGTCAATACTATTTTTTTTTTCTTATTTCATTAAGATTACTTACTCATTTATTGTTTTGGTTATTTTTTTACTTAGTTTGTTGAACGTATGGGTTTTTGATAAATAAATAAAAACAGGAAGATATTTTTTCCCCAGCTTTTTTTTTTGGGGGGGGGGGATTTGCCAATAAATATGTATACATATTTTTTTTTTTTGTAAGAAAGGAATAACACAATGATTTGATAATTGTTTTTTTTTTTCTTATTTGTGTTTTGCAGTGTTTAACACCCCCCTCGCTCCTCCCCGCCTGTGGATTCTGTCAAAACGCCCCGGTTCCTGCTGCCGCGACACAAATGCAAAAATATGCGATCCTCCCACACCGTCTGTGCAACCGATTATGCAACATTTTACAAGCCGCTTAATTGTCACCATCGCCGTCCGCGTTCGGAACGGCGCCGCGACCGCTCGCCGCGCAGGTGACCCAAATATTCAAAGGCCCCCGAAGATAAACCCGCCGAACAGGCGCTCGCGGCGGGCGCTCTTCATTAATGCATGTCGTTTCTGCGCGGCGAGCGTTTCCAACCTCGTGTTCGCCGTCCGCCTTCCCGCGATTCTATCGGCGCCGATTCACGACGAAGCGACTCGTCGGTGAGATAAGACTAATCAGATGCGACGAAGTTCATGCAGATTTTTTTTCTTTTTCTTTTTCAGAAAGAAAAGCCGCTTCATTTTATGTCGACATGATAAATGATCGCGATCTTGAGGGAGAAGGTCCTGGATGGATGTTCATGTATCGTCACCGCTGCAGGGTTTGTAGCTTCACTTTTGGAAGCTGCGGTGCCACAAAATTCGCGGTTGAACTCTGGTGACCCCGCGTCCTCGTACGGGGACGCCGCTTTCCGACGCCTCGGCAGCGGTAGGATACCTTCACGGCTTCTGGAAAAGGTCGAAGCGTCCACGCCGATCCAGGTGATCCGCGACTTCATTCATTCATTTGTTAGCTGAATCGCTAACGGGGCCTATCCAGGCTGTGATTGGACGGGACGCGGGGTTCACCCTGGACCGGTCGCCAAGCAACCACACGCACATTATATGATATAATGATATTATGGTACAATGATATAATGATTATGATATAATGATATAATGATTATAATATTATGATATTATGACATAATTATTATGATACAATGATAAAATGATTATGATATAATGATATAATAATATAATGATATAATGATATAATGATATATGATATAATGATATAATGATATAATGATTATAATATTATGATATAATGATATTATGATACAATGATAAAATGATTATGATATTATGATATAATGATATAATGATTTATGATATAATGATATAATGATTATGATATGATATTATGATATTATGATATTATGATACAATGATATAATGATATATGATATAATGATATGATGATTATGATATTATGATATTATGATATAATGATATATGATATAATGATATATGATACAATGATATAATGATTATGATATAATGATATAATGATATAATGATTGTGATATTATGATATTATGATATTATGATATAATGATATAATGATATACATATGATATAATGATTATGATATAATGATATAATGATATAATGATATAATGATATATGATATATGATATAATGATATAATGATTATGATATTATGATATTATGATATAATGATATATAATGATTACATGATAGACATTATATGATATATGATATAATGATATATAATGATTATATGATATACATTATATGATATAATGTAAAAAAAATGACTGATTTTGTCTCCATGTGAATGAAAGGGTGACTGTTTTTATGTCTTTATGATTAAATCGTTCACCCTCTCATCCGCAGCGTTCAGGAAAACGTCCTTTCTCAAAATGCAAAGAACCAAAAAACAATCGCGTCCGATAACTAGGGATTGTCATCCCAGTTATGAGTCGATTCCAGGCATGTTTTTGTTGTTGTTGTCGTCGTCGTGTTTTCACGTTTTATTTTTCCTCCTGAGCCGGATCCAAAGGGACCCCTGGAGGTTTCAGGCCGTGACGGGAGATGGAGGCGTCCCGTCTGCTGGTCGTCCCGGGGAGATGAATGGGTTAGCGCCCCGCCTCGCCCACCAACCCGTCCCCAGATGTTCCCCACGCCACCGCAGTCGCTGACAGGCCCGAGAGACGGCCCTAGCCGTGATAAATCACCACACACACACACACACACACACACACATACAACGAATGGCCGCTGTGCCAAACATCCCCTTCTAGAAAGCCAAATATCGACTAATAAAAAAAAAAAAAAAAAAAAAAAAAAAAAAGGGCAGCGGCGTGGGAGTAATCCCTGGCAGTTTTTTATTTTTTATTTTTTATTTTTTATTTTTTTTCTGAAACAATCTTAAAAGCACAGAAGGCGGCGGCGGCGGCTGTCTGGAAAATAAGATGCATATTTGAGTAAATAAGACAAAATGTAAAAGTCTGTCTCTGAGTTGTGTTTGTGTTCTTTTGCATCTGATTTAGATGGAAATCACGTCCTTCGACTCGGTCGCCACAGCAGAACTTAAAACTACAATAAAGATACATCAATAATCCACTCCTTTTGGATCAGACAATAATATCACCCTGGTGGTGTGTTATTGATCCCTTTCATATATATATATATATATATATATATATTTTTTTTTTTTTTTTTTTTTTCAGCTCTAGTCGGGCGAATTGCTGGTACATGATGTAGAGACAATCTTCTGGATGAGTCATCTTTCTGCTATATAAAATTTAAAATAAAAGGTCGAAGCAATGATATGAAGCAAATAAAGAGTAATTAAAGATAATTCAAACAAACTTGTGAATAAATATAAAAATGACTAATTCAATTCAATAAAAAATTGGTTTTCGGGGAAAAATTGAAAATAAATGAGTCAATTAAGCAATGAATTCAATTTAAAGTATATTCATAAATTGAATTTAACATTTTTAGAGAATAATTACAAATATATTCAAATAAATGAACTAACAAATACTGATAAATAGATATTAAATGATTAATTTAATTAAACAAAAATGATGTTTGTATGGATAAATTAAATATAAATGAGTCATTTTTTTTCAATTTAAAGTAAATTAATAATTAAATTTATAATTACGAAAGAATAATTAAAAATAAATTCAAATAAATGAACACACAAATACTGATAAATAAATAGATACATATTAAACGGTTAATCTAATTAGAAATGAAAAGTAAATAAGCATAACTGAGTAAATTAAAAATGAATACATAAATGAATAAATGTATTTATTAATAAGTTTTGTAAGTTCCAGCCAGTGAATGAAGCATTCAAGACTTTATAATCCCAGACTTTAAAACTGAACCTCCTGCAGGTTTCTGGACTGTGGAGGAACCAGGAGAACCAACCGAAATGACCCGGCAGCTAAATGCTAACGGCTAACACAAACACACCATCTGTGGTTGGCTGGAGGGGAGGGGCGGGGCAGAGGAACATGTGACCTCCTGGGAACCAATCAGGTGTCAGGAGGCCGGAGCACCTGGAAGAGCTGGAGGGACTCGTCGAGGACACCTGTGAGACACACAGATGGAAGGAGACTCTGCTGTTGTTTTTGTTTATTTTTTACATTTTCTGCTCAAAGTCCAGCTCAAGCGGCGACAGGCTTTATGGGATGTTGTTTTTGAAGTGTCGCCATGGAGATGTTGCAGCATCAAACGCGAGAATGAGGACGCCACCGTTTGCATCCTGCTGCTGAAATGTGAGTAAAGCTTCCAAGCTGTGTGTTGCAAACACCTGCCGCCATCGGCCTCACACACACACACACACACACACACACACACACACACACACACACCATAACTGCTAACAGACACAACTATTGATCGGTGATGGGTCTAAAGAAATGATAGATGATTTTAATCAATATCTGTCTGCTTCTGCTACATTTGCACCCAGACATTTATAATAATTAGATAACACAGACACTATATGTATATATATATGTACACATAATAAATATGTGTGTGTGTGTGTGAGTGTGAGACAAAATGCTATATAGTTGCTGTGGTTTGGCTCACTGTTCATAATCGGCTAATGTGACACGGTTCCTCCACTAGGAGCGCCGTCTGCTATCTAATTTTTTAAAACTAATTTATTGACCTATTTGCATTACTTAAGTCACTTTGGTGTATTTTATAAAATCCTCCATTGCATTGATGAGTAAACTTTGGAAAGTGTTGTTGACGTCGTCCTACAGTGGCCTGCAGGGGACTGTTTTTGTTTTTGTAGCAACAATGTTTGTCTAATAATCCTGATAATAATACACTTATTTAAGTGCTTTATCATAAACTGAGGGACAACATGCAGATTTATAGATATACACACAATAACCATTCAGAAATTATAAAAAAAACAAAAACAATAGTGACAATGATATGTTCATACATTGAAAATGTGTGTGTATGTGTATATATATGTGTGTGTGTGTTTGTGTGTAAATATATAAATAGCTATTCACACGTGTTTGTATATATGTATATGTGTGTATGTGATAATAGCTATCTATATACAGTATATAAACACACAAACACATATAGATATATTTTCTCATTTTCTATGTGTGTCACTTTTATCGTTTTATTTCAACTTGTATATATATTCAACCATTCACCTTTCGCATAATCCTCCTTTTTCTTGGTGTATTTGTCAGTGCTGAGCCGGCTGCAGGTACGAGCCGGTCCAGAGTCAAATATTTCACATCGGTTTCACGTGCTAAAGCGCCGCAGCCGCTCTTATTTTTGATTTAAAAAAAAAATCAAAGCGGTATCACACCCTTTTTTTTTTTTTTTTTTCTATAAAGGCCACACTTTTCCAGTCTGCAAAGTGTGAAGCGCCGGCGCTGAGAAGGCGGCGGGATGAGCTGGCTTGCTCCGGCCGAGGCGTCAGCCGTCAGCGCCGCCGCCGCCGCCGCCGCCGGCGACGGGAATATCGACCTCGGCGGTCGGCGGCGGCCCGGGAACTCGCCTGGAACCAAACGCGTCTTTTCTTTCTTTTAATGACGACGGAGGAACCTGACCTCCATCTCAGCCTCGCACTGGAAAAGTTCTAGCGGAAATTCTGACAGCAGTGATTTTTTTTTTTTTTTTTGCTTTAATTTATTTCTAGATCCTTTCCAGGGGGAGAACATTTTATTTTGCATTGAGACAATGGAGGAACTTCATATTCTTCTCTCTGACTGCAGGACGGCTTTTTTAAAAACCATCTCGATCAACGTCTGCTGAGGTTGTCAGTCCTCGAAGTCGTGGTGAATTCTTGCGGAGATCTTCTTGTCTTGGCGACTGGGCTTGAATTTGCTTTATTTGGAGACGTTTCAGTCGTCGTCCGAGAGGATTCTCCGGTTTGAATGACCAGTGAGGAGTTTCTGAATTTAATATTCTGATCTCTGGTTCGTTTTCTAATGCGATGGACAGAAGCAGCGAGGGACGGAGAGACGGGCGTCAACAATTTGGCCAAATTGAGTTTACAGAGTAGTGGTAGCTTACAGAGTAGTGTTAGCTTACAGGGTAGGGTTAGCTAACAGAGTAGTGTTAGCTTACAGAGTAGAGTTAGCTAACAGAGTAGAGTTAGCTTACAGAGTAGTGTTAGCTTACAGAGTAGAGTTAGCTAACAGAGTAGAGTTAGCTAACAGAGTAGAGTTAGCCTACAGAGTAGTGTTAGCTTACAGAGTAGAGTTAGCTAACAGAGTAGAGTTATCTTACAGAGTAGAGTTAGCTAACAGAGTAGTGTTAGCTTACAGAGTAGAGTTAGCTTACAGAGTAGAGTTAGCTTACAGAGTAGAGTTAGCTAACAGAGTAGTGTTAGCTTACAGAGTAGTGTTAGCTTACAGAGTAGTGTTAGCTTACAGAGTAGTGTTAGCTTACAGAGTAGAGTTAGCTAACAGAGTAGAGTTAGCTTACAGAATACAGTTAGCTAACAGAGTAGAGTTAGCTTACAGAGTAGAGTTATCTTACAGAGTAGTGTTAGCTAACAGAGTAGTGTTAGCTTACAGAGTAGTGTTAGCTTACAAAGTAGGGTTAGCTAACAAAGTAGAGTTAGCTTACAGAGTAGAGTTAGCTAATGGCTAACTTCATATGTGCGGGGAGAGGATAAAAAGTCTGTTATTATTCCACAAACTCAAAACATTCAGGAAAAAGAAAAAAAAAGAAAACGTTGGGAGAGTGGACTTTTAATTTAGCATTGTCGGTTGCTACCTTTGTAGCAATCAATAAGTCGAAAACACTGTCAACATTGAATTCTCATCAAAAGTTTTTTCGTGATCACTGGTTAGTTTTCTGACGCGATGCACAGAAGCAGCGAGGAACGGAGCGACGGGCGTCAACAATTTGGCCAAATTGAGTTAGCTTACAGAGTAGAGTTAGCTTACAGAGTAGAGTTAGCTAATGGCTAACTTCATATGTGCAAGGTTGGCTCCAAAATGGAGCGCTATGATTGCCTTTTCGAGCTCAGCCTTCACACAACTGACATGACAACCACCGTTCTTCAGCGAGGCTGTGTGTAGGAAACCCACTTTAGATAAAGAATGACAGAATAATCATACACGATGCGACTTCGACATTGAATCTACATTTGAATGAGAAGATGAATGTTTTTGTTTCGAAATGAATGGAAGGATGAATTTTTAGAAGTCTTTATATAACACGTGAATGAGAGGGTGAATGATTTTATGTTTCTATGACGTGTGAATGAGTTGAGTTGTATGTGATTGATTGCGTGTTTCTATATGATGTACGAATGATTTTGCTTCTGTATGAATGAGAGGATGAATGTGTTTACACGATGCATTAATGAGAGAGTGCACGGTTTTATTTTTTCTATGACAAATTTGGCCGGCAGATGTTTGCAGAGCCATTAAAAAGAAAAAAAAAAAAAAAAATCAAATAATTTTTCTTTTTTTTTTTCCCAAAGCTGAGGAATTTTTTTTTTTTCTTTTTTTCCTTTATTTTTAACCAGGCCAGTTGATTTATCAGATATAGAAAAATGAAATGGCGTCCCGTTCAGATTAGCTAACGCTGAAAAGATGTTTCAAACTACTTGCAGAAAAATCTGTAATTATATGCGAGGAAGAATCACTTTAAACACTTAAGTGCTTATATAATTCACACAAAAAAAAAAAAAAAAAGTATAAGTCCAACTTTTGTAAAAGCTTCTTAGAATAGCTCCACCCTGCCCGAATAAAAGCTAACAGGTCAAAAAAAAAAAAAAAAAAAAAAGGTTTTAAAGTCTGAGCTTGCAGGTGCATTAAAACACTCCAGAACCGGAAGTCGGAGCGAAACGATAATTCTTCGAGTCGAGCAAAAGGATGACTCACGACTAATTTTTTTTTTTTTTTAATGCACCTACGGGCTACTTAATCCTGCGAGCCTCTCCTCCCCTTCAAACACGTGGGAGGATTCCAACCGCATTTCCATTGAAGGTGAACGTCGGGGTCGCGGAGAAGCGAGCGGAGCCGCAACGATCAGCCCAAACCAGAGAGAAAAAAGAAGCGAGGGGAGAATTTCTCTCCGCCGGACAATAATCAGAGCTTGTTAAGCTAATGAGTTTCTTCCGGCTTAAATAAACTTAGCCTGAGCTTCGCCGACGCCGCTGACAATCGTCTTTTTTTTTCTTTCTCCAAGGGACTCTGAGACGGCGGGCGTGTTTTCCAACACTTCGACTTCATTTATTAAGCAGTAATCGTCCAATAACCTGCAAAGACGAATTACTTATTTCACCTTAATTGCTCTCTCTCGATATATATATATATATATATATATATAAAATAACTCTGCAACCTGTTCTAAAAACCTCCTCTCTTTCTTTTCCTCCAGTTCGTGGGTGTCAAACTCATTTTCACAGAGCGCCACATGTTATTTTAAAAATATGAATGTAGATAAATGTAATGTAAAATGTATGTATGTCATTTGCGGACGATAACCCGCGACTTTTTAAGCTCAAGCAACGATGCGGCTAATACATAATAAGCTTCACGCCCGTTAAAACATTTATCTTCGACACATTGGGCCGATGAAATTACCGGGAAATTCTGAGTCCGACACCGAAGAAGACGACTTTGACGGTTTTCGTGCGCAGGAGGAAGACCAAGTTAGCGATCGGCTAGCCGGTGCCGCTTTTATTGAGGTGCGTTCAATTGTCCGGAAATTACGGTAACTACTCCTTAATGTTAAATGACTCCGAATTTATCACTCCTTCCAATCCAAAATGTTACATATGCGTTTGCATTGATTTAAAAAAAAATAAAAAATGTTTTTACTCATTGCGCTGCTACAACGCTAGCTTTCGCTGCTGCAGTGTTTTTAGCTGCGGCTATCATGAACACATTCCTTAGCCATCCTAAGGAGCCATTACTCTGAATTTATTACTCTTTCCAATCCAAAATGTTACATATGCGTTTGCATTGATGTAGAAAAAAACAAAGTTTTAATCATCGCGCTGCTACAAAGCTAACTTTTACTGCTGCAGTGTTTTTAGATGCGGCTATCATGAATACATTCCTTAGCCATCCTAGTTTTTAATGGCTTTTAATGCTTGGACAATTTGTTGTTTTGGGTATTAAGGGATCGTTTGTATTTCCCAATTACACTTGTTGAAAATTGCATTAATGTGGAAACACTGGGATGCCGTCGCTTGATCGTAACATGATCGGCGTGAATTGTGGGAAATGTCGTTTAAGTTCAATGCACGCATTTGACTCATTCATTTTAAGACCGTCAGATCTTTTAAGACGTTCTCTCGAGCTGCATAAGATGACGTGGTCGGCCTTGAGTTTGGCTGCTTTAGTTCCTCTGCTTCCTCCGGCGTCTCTCACGCTTTTCAAACGTATATTTTCTTTTTCCCTGTAAAACGCCGATACAAATTTTTTTTTTTTTTTTTTATGCCGATGATAACTCATCCGTTCATTCATCGTCTGAACCGCCACACCTTCTCGCCCGTTGAACCTCCTGCATGTGTCTGAAGGTATTACTCATTCAAATCCAAAATGTTGCATATGCATTTGGATGGGTGTAAAGAAAAAAAAAAAATGTTTTTAGTCATTGCGCTGCTACAGAGCTAACTTTGAACATATTCCCTTGCCATCCTAGTTTTACATCGCTTTTAATTCAATGCAGGGAGTCTTCAAATCTTTGCACTTAAGACCTTAAAACACTTTATAGCCTTGACTTTGATACTTTATAGTTCTATTTGTATTTCTTACTTTCCTCGCTTTTATTTATTTATTTATTTTTTGTTCTGTTTTTACTGTTTATACAATTTACTACTATAATTTGTAATTATTATGTTCTACTTGAAACTCTGCCACAACAATTTTCTTCGGGATAAATAAAGTTGTTCTTATTCTTATTCTTAATTCATGGACAATTTGTTGTTTTTCTGGAAGGCTAACTTTAGCATGACAGGACTCTCACAGAAAATTAGAATATTGTGATAAAGTTCTTTATCTTCTGTAATGCAATTACAAAAACAAAAATGTCATACATTCTGGATTCATTACAAATCAACTGAAATATTGCAAGCCTTTTATTAATAAGAATAAGAATGAGGACAACTTTATTTATCCCAAAGGAAATTGTTGGGCCAAAGTTTCAAGTAAAACATAACAATAATAAATAATAGTAGGAAATTGTATAAACAAAAAAAAAATATATATATATATAAAACATATAAAATAAAAATATTAGAATATTACGAAAAAGTAAATTTTGCTTTTTTATTTGCATTACCGAAGATGAAGAACTTTATCACAATATTCTAATTTTCGGAGACATTCCTGTTCTTGGTGTCAAAATGCCGATGTAGATTTTACTGTTTGACAAGCGACGCTGCGTCATAACACGAAAAACAAACCTCTTTTTCTTCTTGAAGCACAAACATGCATTCCTCTTCCCATCTTTCTTGAACGGTTGTGTATTTTTCACCCTTATTTTGTCCATTATTTTCCCAGATGATGTTGCTGCTTTCTATTTATTCATGGATGTCTTGCTGTCTTCTGTCTCTCTATATTTATATTCATTTTTATTTTTCCTTTTTTTTTTTTTTATTTGTTGACATTGTAAATGTTACGCTGCTGTGACAAAGGAATTTCCCCCATGGGGATCAATAAAGTTTATCTTATCTTCTGCTCTAAATTACGTGTGAATGAAATAGTGACTAGAATACAGTTACACTACTAAGGAAACCGAATGTAAAATAAATGTAGCAACTCCTTAATGTTAAATATCTCATTCAAATCCAAAATGTTGTTCATGGATGTAAAAAAAAAAAAAATCAAAAAGTTTACTCGTTTACTCTGTTAAAACATGATTCCTTTTATTTTCTAGGTTAAAAAAACTCTCATTACTCCATCAATAAATGATCAAACTATCCGAGCGAATAAAGAAAAATATCATCCAACACTTTGATTTTAACTTTGTTCAAAACCTTTTGGTCACAATTGAGCGTGGCAGAATAACAGAATAAGTGCAACCAACACTTGTGAGCTACAAAAAATTAAAAAAACAAACAAATAGCTGCACACAGCCGTGCAGATTTGCTAAAAATATAAGATAAATATATCATATATATATATATATATATATATATATATATATATATATGATGTACAGTGACGTCTGGTGAGGTTCATGACTGGTGATTTTATTGGCAGCAGTTAACATGTTTTATTTAAAATATATCAGCGTTCTTTCCATATACAAACTATAGCAGAGAAAGAAAGCACATTTATAAAAAAAATAAAAAAATATATGAAAAAAATGTTATTATCTCTTACCTTTACTTATAAATTTAGTCCATGTGCGGCTCAGAGCAGATTTACATTCATCCCTCGCCGTTTGTGAGCTAAACATCCCGATTAGATCCACCTTAAGTTCCACAAAGTCAAAGAATTCGGCATATTTTTACAGCACTGCAGTTTCGCGTCATCGAAATGTTGCGACTTTTCACCGAATTTTGCCAATCCAAGGAAAGCCGACTCAAACCTGGCCTTCACTGGACAGCTTATGTTTTCCAGAACACACTCTTTTTCGTTCACATCTGATCAACCGATCAACCGAGCAGATTTCTGCTCAAATCTGTCTCAGAAACTGTCAAACTTAAGTCTCAATATTCGATAACCGTCACTTTGTTTCTATAATATGCGTCCGTTTCATTAAAAATGTCCTCATCCGCCTCATACGAAAGAATGTTGACAGCTAGCGATCGGTATCCCGGCAGTCAGAATTTTCCATAATAACATGAAATAACTTGAGCGGATCATTTTGTTGCGTGCTTTTTGTCTGCAGCAACCCAGGAAACTTCATAAGTGCGTTTTGTGGACCGGCTGAAAAACGGCGCTCGTCCCTCAACTGTTCGGGTTTGAGCTTTGCTGAATGCAAGTTCAGCTTGTAACAGTGCGTAAACATGGCTTCCGGCGCTTTTTCTTTTAATTTTAGCTTGCGACATTAACTTCTGAGGCCGTTACAGCGACTCCATCACAAGTCTGAGCTACAAGCGATGGGAACACTTACTCAGCGATGGCAGGAAGCCCAAAAACGCCTCCATCACCTCGCAGCCTGCTTCAAATGTGCCGTAATATGACCCAAATCTGAGTTCGGTTTGTAACATATTTGGTCTCATCTACCAGAATTTCTGGACTCAATATAAGCTGCAAAACCAGGGGTCGGCAACCTTTAACACCCAAAGAGCCATTTCGACCCGGTTTCCTCAGAAAAGAAAACACTGGGAGCCGCAATTACTTTTTGATGTCTAAAATAAAGGTACCGCTGTATATATTGCTTTTTAATTACCTTTACACTTTGTATAAACAAGTTCTGAAATTCACGAAGTATTACGGAGAAAATTAAATTTTATTTATGTAATGAACTAATTTCAAATTTGGGCTTTCAGAGCGTGTAGCGGAGCCTTGACCTGAATTTTAAAAATCAATCGGGAAAAAATCACTCTTTCGGTGAACAACAAAAAATAAATATTTGCAAAATATCTTCATAAATATTTATTTTACCTGGTTTATGGGACTTCTGCTCCTGAACTTCTGCGCACAGCATCTGCAAATCTGGACTTTACTGGCTTCCGCGAATGTGACGTTAAATTTAAGTGAAATAATAATAAATATAATTTTATTTAATATTTCAAGATCACAAAAATCTTCCAACTTAGAACTACAAGTTAAAAAAAAGAATTAACACGAATGAAATACATTTCAATTAAATAATGAAACTCCAAATTGCGGGTTAAATTTGGCCAACAGTGTAAAAACCGCTAATGCTACTAATCCCAGATTGTTCTGCTGGTGTTATGGCGAGGAAATCATGCCAGGACATCGCCTCTGTTGACAGTCGTCATGGCAACCTAATGCTAATACTAGCAACGTGCTACCCCTGTTATTATCAGAGTAATGATCAGCAAACTGAGTTTTAATTATTCCTTTCTTTTTGCTTTTTCTTTTTCTTGCTACTCCAAGACATGCTTTGAATAGTTTTATGTTCATTGAAAGATATAATTATTTAATTGTTTTTTTTTTTTTTTTTTTTAATATTTATTTCTATTTTTACTTTTATTATTAGCCTGTAGAAAAAGGGTAATTGTTGAAATTTAATTCATAGGCTGCAAATAAAAATAGGCATACAATTTTTTTTTTTTTTTTAAGAAATTAATGCCATCGTGTTCATTCAATTTAATTTGAATTTTGATTCTCCATGCGTGCAATATTAAGCTACATATTGTATAATTGCTTGTTCCATATTCAGTTTGTTTGTGTCCAAATGAAAAAGTTCATTTTTATATCTTGAGGAAGATTTTTTTTTTTTTTCAATATCTATCAACATCGGCCGGCGACTTTGTCCCGATTTGGAATTTTTTCCCACATTGTGTTTGAGTTTGACGTCCCGGCCTTCCTTTGCAAAGAGGCCGGCAAATATCTCCTTATTCTTGAATATTTTTCTACTTTATGAGCTGTAAAACGACGCCCCCCCCCCCCCCCCCCCCCCCTGCACGAATCGTGTGTGTGTTGTAGAAATAATAGCGGCATTTAGCCTTTTTTTTTTTTCTTCGCTCCACAACCAGCATGGCGCGTGTGTGTGTGTGTGTGTGTGTGTGTGTGTGAGACCCCGCTGGATTCAATCATTACCTACCCGTTTATTACCACATTTCCCGGACATGCAGTTCCACCCGGAGTAGGTTTGATACCTCCTTATTGTCGGACGGAGCCAGTCAGCCGAGGGGCGCCGTGCTGGATTACATCCGCCATTTTTAAACGTTTTTACAAGGAAAAGCTTTTTTCAGCCGTTAAACGGCGCCGTCCCTCCGGCAGCATTCAAATGCAAACGGCTTTCATTCTAGTCTTTCATTCGCCGACGTTCTGCCGCCCTGCTTCTGCTGGCGGGAAACCGGGATGCCTGATGTTGTTTGGAAGAATGAATAACCTGTCTTGTTGTTGTTGTTGTTGTTGTTGCCGCGGACGACGAGGGGGCGGAGCTGTCAAAATGGAAGCGGCGTCAGATGAAAAGGACGGTGGCGTGAAAAGGCCCGGGAGACGCTTTGATTTGTTTTGATGGAGTTTCTCCAGGATTTGACAGTCAGGTGCAGGGGGCGTGGCTAGTTTGGCAGCGGTTGTGGCTAGTAAGGGAAAGTGGGCGTGGTTATTTGGGGAGAGTGGCCATGGCGAGTAAGGTCAAGTGGGCATGTCTTTTTAGAGTTTGTGGGCAGTGGGACTGGTTATTTGGGGAGAGTGGCCGTGGCTAGTCAGGCACTGGGTGTGGCTAGTAAGGGAAAATGGGCGTGGTTATTTGGGGAGAGTGGCCATGGCTAGTTAGGCACTGGGTGTGGCCAGTAAGGGAAAATGGGCGTGGTTATTTGGGGAGAGTGGCCATGGCTAGTCAGGCACTGGGTGTGGCTAGTAAGGGAAAATGGGCGTGGTTATTTGGGGAGAGTGGCCATGGCTAGTTAGGCACTGGGTGTGGCCAGTAAGGGAAAATGGGCGTGGTTATTTGGGGAGAGTGGCCATGGCTAGTCAGGCACTGGGTGTGGCTAGTAAGGGAAAATGGGCGTGGTTATTTGGGGAGAGTGGCCATGGCTAGTCAGGCACTGGGTGTGGCTAGTAAGGGAAAATGGGCGTGGTTATTTGGGGAGTGTGGCCATGGATAGTCAGGCACTGGGTGTGGCTAGTAAGGGAAAATGGGCGTGGTTATTTGGGGAGCGTGGCCATGGCTAGTCAGGCACTGGGTGTGGCTAGTAAGGGAAAATGGGCGTGGTTATTTGGGGAGCGTGGCCATGGCTAGTCAGGCAGTGGGTGTGGCAGGTTAATGGAAAGTGGCCTTGCCTTATTGGAGGCAGTTGGCTGGTTAGTTGGAGAGCGTGGGCTTGCTAGTTGGGGAAATGGCGTGGCCAGTAATGCAGAGCGGGCGTGCTTTATTGTACACTGGCTAGTGTGGCTAGTTGGGGATAGTGAATGTGGCTAATTGGGGGGAAGTGGGCGTGGCTAGTGAGGGAATGTGGGCGTCCCTTTTTCGTACACTAGGCGTGGAGAGTTGGGATAGCGAGCATGGGTTGTCGGGAAGTGTGTGGCTAGTTGGGGGACTAGTTTGGTTAGTAGGTGTGGCTACTTCAGCGAATAGGCCTGGCTAGTTGGGATGGTGCATACGGCTAGTATGAATGTGGCTAGTTGGAGTGAGAGGATGTGGCTGGTCGGGCAGTGGGTGAGGCTGATTATGGAAAATAGCCATGTCTTTTTAGACGCAATGGTTGTGGCTAATTGGTGCAAGTCGGGTGGCTAGTAAGGAGTAGAGGGTGCGAGACGTCAATGAAAATGAGCGGGAATGGCAATGGCGAAGGGTCCAGGAGGGAGACGGGAGATGGCAGTAACGTTGGAAAGAGGTGATAGCCGCGCTAACATTAGCGACCGTCGATAGCCGCGCTAACATTAGCGGCCGCCATGTTTGTTTACGTAGGCACGGTCATGATGCGTTCAGGTGTTCTCAGTCTGACCAATCATCTCGCTTGTGATCCCCCATCAGGCACGAAATGTCTTCACAAATAAAACTCCTCCATGGTTGTTGGCCGCCGGTTACCATGGTGACCGTGGTGTCCCGCGACGCACGAAGCCGGCCCCAAAAATCAGATAGTCATCGCGCACGGCGACGGCCGGAAAAAGTGTTTTCCAGTCAATTTTAATGATCGCGGCGTCTTCTGGAGGGAGCGGGCGGGAAGAGCTCCGCCCCACCGCCACCCGGGAGCCAGAGATCTCTATCATTTCAAAACGTCTCAAACGAGAGCGATGCTATCTGCGAAAAAAAATAAAAATAAGAAAAAAAATGGCCGCCACTGTCGTTTCGCCCCCGACACACACACACACACACACACTTTTTCTCCATCGCTTTAAATGTCACGCCATATTTCATCCCCTCCGTCCTGTTTAATAGTGAATTGCAATTAAATACGGCTGTTTTTTTTTTCTTTTTAACGTATAAATCTATATTCATCAGCGTCAACCATGACATTTTTGGATATTTTTGTGCCATCTAATGTGTGTGTGTGTGTGTGTCCTTCTCCTCCTGCAGTGGCCGTGGATTCATGGATTTCGTCCCCCCCGACTCCACCGCTAGCTCCCACGCCGCGGATGCTAATGGCGCTTAAAGCGAGAGCACCACAGGTCAGTGCCCGCTAACGCTATTCCAACTCGCCGGTTGGATAAATATGGCCGCGTCTATAGGCGGGCGGCGGGGGGATTTATGATAATGGTGCCGCCGAAGCTTCGGGGAGCGGATATGGTCGTGTCGGCGGTGAACCTGCTGCCCTACGGAAGCGCCGAGAGGTCACTCTCTTTACTGTTTACACAATATTCTAATGGACGAGTGGAAAAAAAATACGCATCTCGCATTTTCTATATATAAATATTATTTTGAAATAGCAAAAAAAAAACAGGCTTCCAGTCACCTTTTGTTTGTTCCCGGGCGGGGAAAATGGCATCCATCGCTCAGAGGAGTCGACGCGGCAGAATGACGGCCCGTGTAATAAATGATTGCGGGGAACGTCACGCCGGGTGGCAATTTGAAGGGAGAGGTACAATATTGATCGCCGTGTCATATCTCTTAAAATCACAGCCTGAGAGAAGCTCCTCGCTCTTTTCACGTTTAAGGGAAAAAAAAAAAAATCTACATACGCGAGGAAAAAAAAAAAAACCCCGACGCGCCTCGGTTTGGCTCGGATATTTGTTTTCTTATTTATTGCAATAGCCTTGAATTAGTCATATCCCGCGTTGTGAAAATTTAAAGCCTGGAGTTCTGCTCCGTGCAGCTTTCTGTCACGAGGAACATCTAAAGCTGTGAAAATAAAGGCTCGGAAAACAGGTTTTAAAAGTCTTGGAATTTGAATACCGATCTGATGAAATGAAATTCGGGAAAAAAAAAAAAAAAAAAATTAGAATTAAAATATGAATCTAAACAATCCCTCTCTGCATTTGTCTATTTAATACACATTTCTAGCTATCGCTGCAATTTTCTGTTTGTTTTTGGTGTATCCGCTCTTGTCATTAGCATGCTAGCGTTAGCTGCTAACGCAGGATGTCACTTTTCGTATTTTTTGTCCTCCCTGAGGTCGGACCAGCCCGACATCCGAGCGTTATTTTGTAATTAAAATATCAGCGGGGGGAAGAAGGGGGTTGTCGCTAAGCTGCTTAGCGCTTTTAGGGAACACAATGCCGTCAGATCAGGCTTGGATTCCATCACGCGAGAGGTTGACTGAGGACGCCGAGTTGTCCGGACGTGGGAACGAGCGCGTAAACAAAAGGGAATCGACGCCGTCGTTGAAAAAGCTTTTCCGTTCGTATTTTTACGTGAAATTTGTTTTTTTTTTTGTTGTTCCTGGTTTCCTCCGGTGGCGAGTTGTCCCGCTGGGCCTCGTCCCCGGGCCCCTTCCCTGTTTCGTTGTTTCTGCGGATGATGTTCGATTGTTCGGTTAAACCCGATCTTTTCAAACCAATTGTCCGTTTTATGCAAACGTTTGGCTTAATTTGAGACTCGAAAAGGCGCCTAACTGCATCCAGCTGCGTCCGATTACGGTGAAACCTTTATAATTTCTCCTGAAAACTTTATCCTGTAAATCAAGGATTATACAGCCGTCAAAAGCCTTTCGATTTTAGTCCATTTTCATTTTTTTTTTTCCAACCAATCCCTGTCACTTAAGGATCTCGCTAGCCATCTGGTGCTTTCGGTTTCTCCAGTTAAGATGTTTTCGGTTAAAATTAAGGTCTGTCTCAACTGATGCCGGGATGTTTGTCTTTTTTTTTTTTTTTTTCTTTTCTCAACAACCTTATTTAAAACTGTCTCAGAAAGCAGCTGCTCACATTTTCACCAGAAATAACAGGAAATCACGCATTTCTCCGGTTTTGACGCTCCGTCGCCGGACGCGTTCGATTTTTAAAATACCGGCGCTTTCCTGCGGAAAAACAACCCCGCGTGGTGAAACTGCATCGTACGACACAAATCGAGGTCAGGATTTTAAATCTCCCGCCGTCCAGGTTTCCGCCCGAAACGCGAGGATTCTGATTTTTATGTAAGACAACCCCAGATCCCGGCGTTAACAATAAACTGGACTGGACACAAAACACAGATCCGTGTTCATCGACAGGAAGAGGAGGATCTTCTTCCTGAGGAGACTGAGGTCGTTTGGCGTCTGCAGCTCCTCAAGACCTTCTCGTGGAGTTTTGGAAAAATTTGCACGCTGAAAAGTGCTCCAAAAAAAAAAAAAAGATGATTTATTTTACATACAACACAAAACTCTTATTCTCTACGTTTCGAGCGAAAAAAAAAACACGCTCTCGCTAAGATGTTTACCGAAGATATCCGTTATGTTATTGTAGCCATTTTTAAAGAGAAGAGAATTATCATGTGATTGATTCACTCCTTTTATTTTTATTTTATTTTTCCTGCACCTGTTGTTGTAATTTATGATGTCCTTTTAACATGTATGTATATATAAAATATATATATACACACACATATGGAGTATATCTGTAAAAATGTAAAAAAAAATTAAAAAAATATCAGCGTTTTTTTGGTCAGTTCTTGAAAAGTAGTGACGATAATGTTAGAATGTTAAATATTAAAAGTTACATCATGCATCCAACGAGAGGTGTGTGTGGGGGGTCAATCACATGACAATAACAGCATATTTGTTAAATTATATCTCTGGTAAAAATCTGAGGAAGAGTGTATTTTTTCGCTTGAAAAGTCATGCATGGGAGAACAAGTGTTTTTTGTTGTGTGTAAAATGAATCGTCATTTTGGGGCATTTTTTTGTTGTGCAGATTTTTCGAAAACTCTACTAAATCGATTTTTTTTTCTTTTTTTTTGGGATCCAGCACCCAGCCCTTCCTGGGTGGCGGATGTAATTCTGTTTTTCTTTTCTAACTCCTGAAGACCTTCTACCATCTCTATGTTAGCTCAACCAGAGCTAGCTTGCTGCATCTCTATCAAGCTGCACAAACACAACATCATTGCGTTTAAATATCCAGTTTGTTGATCCATGATGGCTGAAAGGTGAGAATAAATTGATGTGATTGCAGATTTTTTGTCGCAGACATTTTCTAAGACGAGCCGGACGCCGTTAAGAAAGGTCGAATAATTCCGAAGCTACCGGGGCGGTTACGGCGAGGAAAATGATTCAGCCGTCTCTTTCTGTCCGCTAGCTACTTTATACTGCATTTCTACGCAATAAGATGTTTTTTATTGCCATGAAACCGTGATTGAGGGGTGGAAACGCACGGCCGCTACTGGTTTTTACAGTTTTAAGTCTTAGATGGAGATTTTACGAAGATTGTGGATCTGTTTACAAGACGACCATCAGTTCCAGACTAGCGGTCGCTAATTTTTTCACACGCTTTGAACACAACTCATTAGCATCCGGCTTATTTTCGTTACTTCTTGTCATTGCCATTATCACTCTGTTCATCCTTGTTGTTGTCATTTTGATTGTCTATTTTCACCCTTGCTATTTTTTTTTTTTTCCCACCATTCTGTTGTCCATTCTTATCCTTGTTGTTGTTGCAGTTGCTCACTCGGCTGTTTATTTGTTGATGTCTTTTTGCTAACTTCTGTTTGTCCATTTATGTTCCTATTTATTGACACTATAGCTGTTATGTGACAAAAGAATTCCCCGATGGGGATCAAAAAAGTTTATCTTGAACATTGGACGCGCAGGAGGCTAACAGCTAAAGAGCCTCCCGATTCTAGAACGGTACTCGGACGAGCCGCAGGACACGTAGAGTCAAATTGGAGCTTTTGTAAACTTCTGCAGCCCCGATTTCCCGTCCCGATCAGCTACAAGGAAAGGTCTGAGAAGGTCTGAGAAGGTCTGAGAAGGTCCGAGGGTGCGAAGTTGGAGGTATGAGGGGGTTTGTTTGTACAGGAGGAGCTGGTGATTGGAGTTGTGGTTCAGTGTTCGGCACTGTCGCCTCCCTGCAAGAACTTTGCTGCTTCTTTCAGAGGTTGACTGGGTTCCCTGCAGATGCTTTCACACTGTGGGAACTTTTCGCTCTTCTGAGAGCTTTTTCGGGACTTGGGTGCTGTTTTTGTGCATTCGGACGGCGCAGGAACCCAAATTCTGGAAGCTCTGATTCGGAGACAGGGTGTGTATAGTTTCAGAGGAACTCGTGACAAAGGTGCTTGATGATTGGTGGAACTCGTAAGCAATGCTCATGAGCAGGAAGTCTGCAATGAAGGGCAACATCAATATTTTGGCCACAATAAGTCCGGTGTTAGCTAAAGGCTAATGGAGTTAGCAGTGTGGGAAGAATATACTGTTTGTCCACAGTTCTTATTCCAGGAACGCTGTGGCAGCTTCCACCTCCTCCTCTTCTTCTGTGGTTTGTTTATGAATGTTGAGCTCGCGTTGAACATCCCCGAGATACAAAAACCGAAAGGGACCCCCGGAGGACCAGGTTACTTCCTGGAACGCAATCTGAGGCAGATACTTGTTAGCAGTGTTTGGTCTGGAGCAGCTCATAAGATGGGTCTCCATCGGCCTCCCGACATCAGAAAAAGGTCAAAACCATTTGAAGTTAAACCCGGCCTCTTGAAATTCATGGATGAAAGTACAACTGGTCAAGAAAAGTAGTAATATTTCCAATGCAGACATATCTGTGGAGCTTCTCAGCCTTCCAGCTCATGGTGAATTGTTGTGGAAATCATCTCGTTGTGACAACTGGACTTGAATTTCTTCACTCGAAGATGTTTCAGCCTTTCAGCCCAGTTCTTATGACTCGTTGGGAGTTTTCCAATAGAAGAGGAGTCGAAGACGTCGTCGTTGAAACAGAAAAACCATCCCTGAGCGTAAGAAGGGCCTCAGATACGACCTTCCACCAATGTATAACACCGGACTGGGATCAATACCGCGACGGATTTGCACACATGGACCAGGACCTTCTGCACCTCCAAACACCCTAGACCAGAACTTCCACCTGAGCCTCAGTCCTTGGGATCCAACAGGTTTCACTCCTTTGTTGAGCTTTACCTTCTCACGCTGGAATCCAGGTGATCCCCAAAAGTTGCTCCTTTGTCAGCAACAAACGACATCTCCCGTTAGCATATCAACCCTTTAGCCCTCAGTTTCCGCACATCAACTCTACATTTCCATAACAAGCCACCATAACTTAGACCCGCCCACAACCCTGGCAGGTTTCTGCGGAAACTCTGCACAGGTCAGTGGAACCGAAGAAGCTTCTAGAACGTCTTCAAGTGAAGAAACTCAAATCCAGTTGCCACAACCATTCATTTTCCTTATTGATTGCTACAAAATTAGCAACAAAGATGCTAAATAAGAAGTCGGCTCTTCCCCGGGTTTTTTTTCCTTCCCCGACTCCAGTTCTTTTCCCGTCACAAAGGAACTGATTACGAGGAGCGTTTAGCACCCTCGTCGACCCCCCTTCGTCTTTAGCGCGCTGTTTGCGCCGTCTTATAAACAACAACACAACACGGGTTCAATCCCGGCGGGGTCAACGCGCCGTTTTGACGAGTCACTCCGGCGACGTCTTCCTGTCGCGGTGCGCAGAAAGGGGCGCGATCAATTTCACGGCGCCCTGCAAAAGTTCCCCGGCGAGGAAGCGAGTTCGCGGCAGCGATAGCATCGCCGCGCCTCCCCCACCGTCTCCTCGCCCACGCTTGGTTTGGCTAATCGGCCCTCCAGCTGCATCCAGCCAGATGAAGGGAACCCTGTTGACTCCTAATCTGTGTCGCCCGTGATCCGTTCCCCACCTCGGCAGCGCCATGCATCACTCGGGGGGGGGGGGAGTGTTTCGGGTCGGGTACCCCCCCTTTTCCATCCGCCTCCCCCGTCGTCTTGGAGGTTAATGAAAGCAGAGGCATGAATCGCTTGAGGGAACAGGAGACGGGATGTTCGGTATGCTTTGTGCGAGATTCCCCCTCCCGTCGCCTCCCCCGAGTCCTCGTTCTTTTTTTAACTTTTTTTTTTTTTTTTTTTTTTCACTTGCATCACCACGTGGGAAAAAAAAAAAAAAAAAAAAAGGGGAAAAAATCCCACGTACATATATTTGTACGCCAGAGTTTGATGGATGTCTGTCCCGATGAGTTCCGCTAGGCTACGCTAATTGACTTAACGTGTAGCTGTTGTTTTTCCGCGGCGCCGTGATGAAGCGCTCAGGAGGCGGAGCTTCAAAATCCCGCCCCGCATATCCGCCACCGTCATGAAGGAGACGTTTGCGATGGCGCCTTGTCGACCCCGACGCTTTTTCACATGACTTTTCACTTACATCTTTGTACGCCAGAGTTTGATGGATTTTTGTACCATTCAGTTCCGCTAGGCTACGCTAGTTGACCAAATGTGCAGCCTCAGTTTTTCCTCAGAGTTTCGGAGATGGAGTTTGGAAATCCCACCAATGTCACGAATTAGGCATTTCAAGTGAGTTCTTACTTCCATCTCCCCACGAAAAAAGGTACATATGTTTGTGCGCCAGGGTTTGACATTGTCCCAATCAGTTCCGCTAGGCTACGCTAATTGACTAAACGTGTAGCTGTTGTTTTTCCACGGCGCCGTTCTGAAGCGCTCAGGAGGCGGAGCTTCAAAATTCTGCCCCGCAGACCTGCGGCTTGTCGACCCTGACGCTTTTTCACGTGACTTTTCACTTACATCTTTGTACGCCGGAGTTTGATGAATTTTTGTCCTGAACAGTTCTGCTAGGCTACGCTAATTGACTAAATGTGTAGCCTCAGTTTTTCCTCTGAGTTTGGAGGCGGAGTTGAATGAACTAGGCATTTCACGTGAGTTTTTACTTCCATCTCCCCGGGGAAAAAACAAATATTTGTACGCCAGGGTTTGCCTTTGTCCCGATCAGTTCCGCTAGGCTACGCTAATTGACTAAATGTGTAGCTTCTGTTTTTCCTCGATGTTTCGGAGGCGGAGTCTGGAAATCCCACCAATGTCAAGAATTAGGCATTTCATGTGAGTTCTTAAATCTCCCCGCGAAAAAAAGTTCAAATATTTGCACGCCAGGGTTTGGATTTTGTCACAATCAGTTCCACTAAGCTACGCTAATTTACTAAACATGTAACCGTTGTTTTTCCGCGGCGCCGTGATGAAGCGCTCGGGGGGCGGAGCTTCAGAATCCCGCCCTGTAGATCTGTTACCATCACGAACGGGACGTTTGCGATGGCGCCTTGTCGACCTCGACACTTTTCTACGTGACTTTTCACTTACATCTTTGTACGCCAGAGTTTGATGGATTTTTGTCCTGATCAGTTCCGCTAGGCTACGCTAGTTGACTAAATGCGCAGCCTCAGTTTTTCCTCGCGGTTTGGAAATCCCATTACCGTCATGAATTAGGTATTTCACGTGAGTTTTTACTTCCATCTCCCCGCGAAAAAAAACAAATATTTGTACGCCAGGGTTTGAATTTTGTCCCAATCAGTTCCGCTAGGCTACGCTAATTGACTAAACGTGTAGCCGCTCTTTTTTCCCCGGCACCGCGATGAAGCGCCGGCGAGGCGGAGCTCCATAATGCCGCCCCGCAGATCCGCCGCTGTCATGAATTAGGCATCCGCGATCGCGCCTTGTCGGCCCCGACGCGCTTTCACGTGACTCCGCCGCCATTAGCGTCCCGACGTTTATATCCTCATTATCCACATTACATCCTCCGCGCATCTAACAGGATACGAGTTCACTTCCCCCGGCGGTGCTGCTCTTTTTTTTTTTTTTTCCTATCTTTCTACACCGCCGAACACTCAGCCGAGCCAGAAGTCCTTCGCACTTCCATTATTTATTTGATGAGAAAGTGTTGTTAGACGACTGCGAAAATCACGACGGTTTGGTTGGGGGGGGGGGTGTTAGCGGAGGACGGGGCGAAAGGAAACGTCTGGAACAGCTCCGGGGTTTTTTTCGGGGGCGGAATCAGTGCGGCCTATTTGAATTTTGCAACCGCGCTTTTGCACGGCGCGCAACGCTCATCTGCGATTGGCGGCTAACGCCCGTTAGCACCCTGGAAGCAACGCTAGCGACCAATCGTGGAGGTCGTGGAGATCGCTAACACGGGGAAGTTTTTATTTAATCCTCGGCAAGACTTTCGAGTCAAAGAGAAGAGAAGCCCTTCTAGCTCGCCCTCCCGTCTCCCCTCAAAGCTCAGAGTATTTTCTTTATGTGCTAATTCAATTTCCGCCCCGCTAAAAAAACACAAAGCCGGCTCATCCGTTAGCCAAAAAACCCATCTCGACTCGTCTTCTCCTTCTCGGTGGGTCTTTTGTGAAGGTTCACCGCTGACGACCTTTAATACCCACCTCATGTAATATTAAATGGACCTTACGGGGGTTTCGGAGGCCAAAAGGCAGGAACCAAACGTCTTCAAAAGGCTGCAAATGGAGAATTCGGCGCGTCAAAAGGAAGTGGCGCGCGGCGGGGGGTCGGGCTGGTCGTCGGATAAACGCCGCCATCCCCTCGCAAAAAAAAAAAACAAACTGAATTTTAAACACGGAAGATATTGCAAACGTTTTTTTTTATTTTTTTTTTTTATTTAATGAATTCATCAGAGCCCGAGCCTCGCAGAAGGCTTTTGATTGTTTTTCACATAATTCCTCGACGCTCGCGGACCCTCATTAGTGCCCGAGTGGCAAAACTGGAACCGAATAATAATCCCGCGCTGCCTCCGCAGCCTCGTCTCATTAACAGATATATTACACCGATCCCGCTCGGGGGGAGCGGAGCGTTTTATTTGAGAACTTTTTTTTCCATTTTTTTTTTCTTTTTTTTTTTAATTATCTTTTTTTTTTTTTTTTTTTTTAGAGCAATCGGAAACGTACTGCAAATTGATTTTGGGCGAGTAAACACTTTTAAAAGCCATTGCGATGTGAATGGTGTCTGCAGGGAATTTAATGTCTAATGTCGAATTCCATTTAATGTCTAACGCTGCCCATCATGTCTTTTGCTCTTCAAATTATTTCTATTTATTCATATTTACTGACACTACCTGTTGTGCTGCTGGTACAAAAAAAAAATATCTATTTTATCTCATGTTTGAGTGCTGTTTGCCCTATAAAATTAGCCGGAGGGCGGTAAGAAAAATAAGAATTCAAACATAAGGCGCGATTTGAGATAAAATGTCATTTTAAATGCGCCTTATAATGTGAAAATACGGTAATATATATATATATATTTTGGATTTCTGCAGTGAATCATGACTGGTTCAGTTCCATGAAATAATAGCGGTGCGAGCGGACAGGAAATGTTAGCATCCCATCATTCATATTCTCCTGGATAAAGTATAATTTCAACCTGAAATACCTCTTTCCGGAAGGAAAAAGACCCGTCGGACGTATTCTTACCTTTTAAAACTTGATCAAGGTCTCGCCGAAGGCAAAACGAAGGTGATAAATTTTAGCCGAACGTGTTTCGTTCCAGTCGTTCGTGCTGATCTCAGCCTGATCTTTATCAGCAGGCTTTGTCCTAATCAATAAAACAAATGGAAAACAACGGTCGCCGACTTGCGGTCGTATTCGGGGTGGGGGGGGGAGGAGGAAGGGGGCGGAGCTTTTTTTTTATCGAGCGACTCGCCGTCGCCAGGAGAGCCTCGAGGCGCCGACCGGACAAAGCGGCGCGCCGAAATCCACCGCGTCCGAGCGGGAAAAAGGCGAAGACGCGCAAACGAGGCGGTGAGGAAGAGCGGCGTCGGTTCCGGAGAGCCGAGTTATTCTATTACCGCGGGTTATGTGAGGTGGCTGTCGGAGCCGGTGAGGGATGGCGGGGATTAGGGCCGCGGCGGCGGGACGATACTTCAGACGTTATTTGCTGCTGTCGGATCACCGAGTGGTTCAGGCACAACGGAGTAAACCCGAGAGGAAGCAGGCGGGGGACGCAAACAAGATCCGAGGAAAAAAAAAAAAAAAAAAAACACCTAGCGGGTTACGGATGCCGACGTTATCGGCTTTCAGAGGGAAGGCGGAGTTTCCCGCGCAGTTTTAGCTTCGGGGCTTCGTCTGGGCTGCATTTCCCCTTGTAGATTTTTAAAAATTTTGTTTATTATTTGGTGGCAGGAAGGATCCTGGAGTTTGGATGTTCTCTACGTCCAGATTGAATCCAGTGGCTCTGAGTGCACAATAAGCAATAGATGATAAATCATTGGAAAGAATATTTATTCATTGATAATTCCCCTAGCAATTAATTTAGTTATTTGTCTTCATGTTTTTTTTATTTTTATTTTTATTTTTATTTTATTTATTCATATAATAATCATAATAATAATTGAGATCATTTGTATATTTAAAATCAGGTTTATTCCTGTCATTATGTTTGTTTAAATGTCTTTTATTTCTTTAGTCATTTGTACATGATATTAATAATAATAAGTTATTATTGTTATTGTTATTATTATTGTTAATACTACTCCTGCTACTACAACTACTACTACTACTACTAATAATAATTATCATTAATATTATACTACTACTGCCACTAATACTAATAGTACTAATAATATAAACAATAATAATAAATATAATAATTATTATCATAATTATTATTTCTACTATTACCAGCACATTCTAATCAATATTATTGCTGCAGTTGTTTGCTTGTTTATTAATATTTAATTCATTTATTTTTGTTCATGAATTTGTATATAACAACAACAACAACAATAATAACCATAATAACAGTAATAATAATAATAATAATAATGATTATTATTATTATAATTATTATTATTAGTATTATTATTATAATTATTTATTTTGGTTATATTATTATCAATATTTTTATAATCAGTATTATTGGTGTAGTGATGTATGAATTGGTTTTTGAGTATTCATTTATTTATTTATTCATTATCTAACTCACATCCCACCATAGTTTTTTGCATGCGGATGATCCTGCAGGAATCCGCTGGCTCTCCAAAAAAACACTCGTGCATAGAAACTGCTGGGGAATTGTCACGTCAACATTATTAATAAACCAGACATGTTCTTTCCAAACTTCCCCTCAGGACTCAATCGGAATACGAATGTGCGTTCACACTTTTTAGCCGATCGCTAAAACAAAGTGCGCCGGCTCCGTCCGCTCGCCGTTATCTTTCCCTGCATGAATAATGTTGTTGAAGCGAAAGGCACGCCGGCGACCGAGGGGATCGTACTTTGCGGGACGGTTGCCATCCGAGTTCATCCAGGCGTGCCACGATTGCGGTTGTAAGTACTTCATGTATCCATAAATACAAACTCTTTCCAGATGGAGCAGATAAGTGTGGTGTAAAGTCAACGCCGCCTCCCCGATGTAGCGACGCATAACCGGCCATTTCCTGACAATCTCCCAAACCCAGACCTGGCTCTGGAACTGCATTAAAAATAAAAAAAGAGCCACCGACGAGACCCATCCAAAATAAACAAACGACCTCGGCGATGCCATAAAAACCAGCATATTATGGATATAAAACAAAAACGGTTGTGATGAATTAAATATCAGCACCGAGCAGACAAGTGGCAGGCATGTCCATAACAGCACCTTCTCAATGGGTCAGTTTTGGGGTGAAGTTGTGCACAAAACGAATACGGGTGGAGTCAGAAAGACTAGCGGCTGTGGCTAATTGCTAACTAGCTACTTTAGCGCACTTCCTGTAAGGCTGCTACCGTCCTTTTGGTGGCCAGTGAAAAGTTCTGGGGGATGAGCGTCGGCATGGAAACGTCTCATCCGTCCATCGCAGTGAATCGGAAGGACGGAGGGCCAGAACTAAGAGGTGTGGCTAATTGCTAACTAGCTATCATAACAAACCTCATGCAATGCTGCTACTGTCTGTTTAGCATCCTGCGAGATGGGTGCCCAGTCCAGCGGGATTGGTGCCACCATGGAAACAAAACGTTTCCGAAATTTGACCAAAAATGTAGCTCATTAAATCTAAATTTCAGTTCTCACACCCTTCTAACGCATTTTAGCAAACCGCTAATTCAGTCTCTCTGAAATGACATCGATACAAGGGTTGGAAAAACAATCTTTTTGCCTAAATTTTGATTTGAATTCCGGGGGGTTTGAGCTAATTAATATTTCCCCTCCTAATAGCTAATCAACTTGAGTTCCGCGAACCCGCCGGCTGCTTCAAAAAGAAACAAAAAACACCTCAAAATTATCCATCAACTTGAAAACTTAGAAACACGGTCCTTCTCGAGGTAAATCTGGACTCCCCGAGCGTATCGCACGAAATGAGCTTTTAAAATTCAAGACGCAAATAATCGGGCGGCGTGTCAAAACATCAGCCGGCGGATTCGGTATTTAACCATGTGATTGATGCTTGATACTTTTCCGTTTTTCCCATCTGGAAAACTTTATTTCACTCTTGACGGACGGCGACGGCGGCTGTGGCTCAATTCCTCCAATCAGAAGGTCGATCTCGAGTTCCTCTTGTCTGCATGCCGGCAAGAATCTACCTGGATGTTGCCTGCAGGTCAACCATGGACTATCAGAAGGGTTGTTATTATCTTCTTGAGCTGTTAGCCGTTAGCTAACTGTGCACCCATTAAATAGCAAATTCCAGCAAATCAGAATAAATACAACTTGAGAAATACAAGTGTTGAGTCTCACAGAAGGAGTTTCCCTGCTTGGATTCCCACAGAAGGTCTTTCTCCTCATGTCTCCGTAGTGTTCGTCAGGGTTCCAACGGCAGGAGGTTCACAGGAAACGATGAATCGGCCGCAAATTGTGCAAAAGTGTGAATGGACATTTTGTCTCTGTACAAGAGATCCCGGTTCCCTCTTGTCTGCACGCCGGCAGGAAACTATCTAGATGTTGCCTGGTTTAGCACCTTGGAGATCACGATGGACAACCAGAAAGGTTGTTTTTATCCTCTCCTTTAGCTGCTTCGCAGCCATTAGCTGCAAGCTAACTGCGTACCTTCTTTGGCCAAAATCTTGACGTTCCTTTGCAAGCCCTGGAAAGCCCTCTAAGGCGTAGCAGGCCAGAAGAGGTCGGACCTCTTGGTCACTCCATCGCCTTGAACCTATTTAGTCGCAAGAAAACATTGAACAGTGAACCTCCAGTAGTTTTGAAAAACAGCGCAGAGCAACAGAGAGTGGAAAAGGGGTGATGGACAGGCTGACAGATGAGGTTAGACAGCAATCTCTGGACCATGATAATAATAAATAATAATACATGGGATTTTTATAGCGCTTTTCATGACACTCAAAGACGCTTCACAAGTAAAAAACAGAAGGAACAGAACATACACAGAATTATTGGGAAGAAGTCCATAATTGCAGAGTGTGGCGATGAGCGCCAGTCCAGGGACAAGCTGGAGGAGCTTCGCCGGTGTGCAGCTGAGTGTCGTGCTGCTGTGAGGAGGCAAGTGTTGGAGCTGGATGTCGGAGATGGATTTTTGGTGGAGGGAGAGATGGTGGAGCAGGAGGAGCAAGAAGATTTCGGCCGATGGAAATGCCGTCTTGCTAGGCGCCATCGGGATCCGGAGTTTCGGGAGGCTGGCCGGCTAGCTAGCCAGCCAGCCAGCCAGCCAGCTCAGGTCACCGTCGGGATCTGGAGTTTTGAGAGGCTAGCTAGCCAGCCAGCCTGCTCAGGTCGGCAAGCTAGTTTGGTAGCTTGTTGGAGATTGTCCAGGTGAGCCTTTGTCTTTGGTTTGGTTGATTGGTTGGAGACCATGATGTTTGCAGATGACATTGTGATCTGTAGTGAGGGCAGAGAACAGGTTGAGGAACATCTAGAGGGGTGGAGGTATGCTCTGGAAAGGAGAGGGATAGTGGAGGTCGCAGAGATGGAGATGTTGAGGTTCTCAGGATGGATAGCATCAGGAACGAGTCAATCAGAGGAACCGCACAAGTTAGATGTTTTGGTGAGAAGGTTAGAGAAGCCAGACTGAGATAGTTGGGTCATATTCAGAGTAGGGATAGTAAATATAGTGGTAGATGGATGCTGAAATTTGGAGAAGGTCTAGAGTAGGGGTCCCAAAACCTGTGGTCCCCGGACTGGTATCGATCTGCGGATCTTTAGGTACCGGCCCACAAAGAAAATCATTCTAGAATTGTTTTTTTATTCGACCTTCCGGCTCTTATTTTAAAAATCGACTGTTTCCACCTTCCCCATTATCTGCCGCATTTAACTCAACACATCAGCAACCACAAGCCAGCCCTTGAAAAAAATGAGCCAGAAACAAAAGTCGCCGGAGAGCTTTTTCGGGAGGAACTAAGTAAAGGACGAGACAGCAGAAGCATTGCAGACTGCCAGCGAAATAAAACATTTAAAAGAAAATAACATTTCTAACTCAGTCATGGGTTTATTACAACAGGTGGTACATAAGCACCACACCCGGTATGCATACTTGTAGCTAGCTTAATGAAGTTATGTTCCCCTCAAAACTTTTTTGAGGGTTACATAGGGTTTTTGAGAGTATTTTTTATGATCGTGCAAAATTATTACAATTGCAAAGTAAAAAACTCATGGCTGTATTTACATTACTGTGAACTGACAATATATATACCATATTTCCGCACTATAAGGCGCACAGGATTATAAGGCGCACCTTCAATTAATGGCCTACTTCAATTTTTTTTTTTTTTTTTCATGTATAAGGCGCACTGCATTATAAGGCGCATACAATAGAAGCTACAGTAGTGGCTGGGGTTGAGTTACGCATCCACTAAATGGAGCTGCGCTAATGGGAATGTCAACAAAACAGTCAGATAAGTCAGTCAAATTTCATTAATGGAATACAAACCAATGTCCTGACCACTTTCATTCACTCCCAAAACAAGTGACTGCATTCATAATACGGTACCGTACGTACCGGTAGCTCTTCCCGGTATTTGCGCTGCCTTCGTTGAAAACAATATATTTCCAACTCCATTTGTCACAGTTCAAAGAGTGTCATAAAGCAAAAGCACCAAAAAGGACCGCCTCTATATTCATCGATGTTCATGTCGCTAGCTAGCTAGCTAGCGCTGTTGCCTTCATTGGAATAGTGACTGTAGAGACACTTCTACTTGCTGCTCTCTGTTCGACAACCCGCTGCTCAAGTTTGTCCTCCAACTGTAACCATCTCACTTTGTTTCCTTGGAAACTCTGTTTAGTCTTCTTTATTCGGCGCAGGTCATCTTGTCGCTTCCTCCACTTCCGTACCATCGATTCATTAATATTGAATTCTCTTGCTGCTGCTCTTCCCGTGTTCAACTGCGTGACCGATCGCCTTGAGTTTAAACTCGGCGTCATAAGCGTGTCCCTTGAAAGCTGCCGTTTTGGGGTCTTTATACAAACACAAGTGTTTAGGGACGGGTATTCCCCTTTACCGTTTTTACCGCTGCTACTTTCGCACACACACACACACACACACACACAAATGGAAATGAAAATGCACGCTTGGTGCAGTCATATATCCCAGTATGCACCGCGCACTACTTCTTCTACAGGAGAAAATGGAGTTGGCGGCTGCTTCCCGTCGTTGCGGCTCAACATTGATCCATATATAAGGCGCACTGGATTATAAGGCGCACTGTCGGTTTTTGAGAAGATTAAAGCATTAAAGTGCGGAAAATGCAGTAGATATATGCGTGTATATGTACATATATACGTATATGAGTGTGTGTAATTTTTTTCTTATATGTCCTTTTTTATTTTCATTGTTTTTTTTTTTTATTTCTTAGAAAAAGAGGATAGGTGATGAGGCGTTTGCAGGGTTGGTGGGAATCGAGGGTGGCTCTGGATGGTTCTGGGGACGAAGGTTGGCCTACCTCTCCGGGTTTTGCAAGCGTCTGAGGAAAACCACTAAAAGGCCAGGTGCAGGATTTGGGACCCGAGGTCCAGAATTCGTCCCCTTTCTGAACGCAGCCTCTTTCCAGAAAAGGTTCTTGGACTTGGGAAAAAAAAAAAAAAAAAAAGCTGTTCTTGTGGTGACAAAGCAGCTTTTGTGCTCCAGTCTGGAAACTGCCAAGGTGTGAAAGGAGTTGTGTAAGTCCGCCTCCCATCGAGGCCGACCGGGCCAACTCCGATGGCTCTTGTAAATCCAAAACATTGACTTCCTGTCTGGACTCGCTTTTTATCGAATTCATTTTTAAAAACACGCCGTCCGTCCAATTGGCAAAAATAATAAAAGTAACGCAGGGACGTAAATTTCTGCCGATGCGTTAAAAAAAAAAAAAAAAAAAAAAAAAAAACAGTTTTACGGCCGTTTATGGAGTGTTAATGCGAAGTGTCTGCGGCTCTTATTCAGCACAATTTAAAGCGCGGGGTAATTAATCAGGGGGGGAAAAGTGGGACGACGGTCCGACGAGCTCCGGGCTTGTTTCGTCCGCGGCGTGCTAATCAACATCCGCGCCGACAATCAGGCTAATCTCCGAAACCCAGGCAGTTATGATTATTCTGTCAATACGGCGCCGCGTAATTATTCACGGCTCCGACACGTCCAGGTAAATCATTTTTTTAAAAAAGATTTAATTATTGTTATTAGCCTTTTTGTCATTTGTTGAGTTCGATAGCGTCCCTTGTTTCCATCGGAAATCTGCCACGGGGTAAAGCGACATTCGGAAGAGACCAATGGAGTTTGCGGAACGTAGACGTTCTTTCCGTTGGTAGATCATCTGTTTTTTTCTCCCCTTGAAGACGTTCCTCTTCTCATCCCAGAAGCTTCTTCAGTTCTAGTTTGCCACTTTCCACCAATAAGTCAGTTTCTTGTTGGGTTTGTACAGCAGAGGAACCAGAGACGGTGGACCTCCGAGTTCCCAGAACCACCGTAGCTCCGTCTCCGACGTTGGGTTGATTTTTACAGTTCTGCAAGATCTCGTACAATGTAGGTAGCAGTGGCGGGCCGTGAAATTTCACACCTAGACTTCAGTAGAGCTCCATTTAGCAATTCGCCCGTCAATAACTGTTTTACAGCTATAAAAACCATCTTATTATGCAGTTAACGGATTGAAAGTGACGGGGCACCTTTTCCTCGCTGTAAGAGGCCTGCTAGCTTCAACAACGTCCAGCTTTTCTTGACAATAAATGTGCAATCACATCAAATTAGCTGACAAACTAGCACAACTATCTGTGTGTTCATGCAGCTTGCTACAGATGCAGCGTGCTAGCTCAGGCTAACAAACTCTCCAACTATCCAAAAAAAAGGGCTTGTGACACACTGGCGTCATCGCAGCCTTCTAGAAGGCCTTGGTGTCGGAACTCAAAGACAACGGTTTCATTTCCACTTATTTTTTTGCTAGAGCGCCTCCAGCCAGATTTCTTTGACTTTGACTCTGCCTTACAAAAAATAATGTGACCAAAATGTGATTGGTTAAATGCTTTAACATGAAAATACATATCTGGAAGCAGCACAGCCAGAGGAAAAGGCTATGAAAGGATGTGGAGAGATCATTTGGAATTATTTAACAAGCATAAATGGACAAAATAGAATAAAATCAGTCTGTGATTCAGATATTTTTTAGGCCAGCAGAGAAGGCCTTGCAGGTAGGTAGCACTCAAAAGCCATGGCCATCGCTAGCTACTTCTAGTGGACCGAGGAGCGCCAGTTATAAAAACCAGCATTCATCAGTTAGCTACCTCCTCGTGACAAAATGGACAGAAGCGGAGCGACGAAGAGGTCCGAGCAAAACCTCGGAGCGGTGCCTGGTGCTTGAAGAAGAAGGTGTACATGGTCACAAGAAGCCCGGAGTTAGCTAACAGTAGGGTTCTTCACAGGGTGAAGCAGCGCAGGGAGAAGGTAACACTCCAACCCATCAGATAGTCCCTAGCTGTTACTCCCACATTGCACCTGGCTTTCCATGTCGCCCGTCTTTGCCGTGGTTTGATTTTGGACAAACCGGTCGTGGTCCCTTGCTTCCCGCAAGGATACTGAACCAAAAAGGTTCCCCTTCTTGGAGCCCCATTCTTCTCAGAACTTCTCAGCTTATGTTTCCGTCCAAGTCGAGAAGATTCTTTGGCGGTTGACGTTTGTGTCGTTCGTTAAACGAAGGTACGAAATCCAGGTTTCCCACCGGAGCCGTAAGCCGAATGCGTTTGGGACTCATCTCGCCTGCAGGGAACAGCTTTTATGGGCACAACTAGACCAGAGAAGGTCTTTACGCCCGTCCTCACGTCGCTTCATCTCACTTTTCTCTCCACCATATTCGAAGGAATCGTAAAAAAGGTTGTATTTAAATGCGTTCCAGACCAAGGAGGCGGGTGTTGGCAAAACACACGGATTTCAATTAAGCCGCCAGCGAGTCTGTATTCAGGGATTGCAGTCGTGGTACAGTGGTGCAGAAACATCTCTGGTTTTTTTTTTGTTTTTTTTTTTTTTTTGAGAAGCTTAAAGCCGGGCGGCCCCCCGGGCCCTTTTGGACGTTTCCTCTCGTCTCGCCGTGGATACAAGAAGTCTCGCTGGGGGAGAAAGACGACGGGGAAGGTTTCCTCTGCCGAACGAGGACGCGATCAATGGGATGAGAGGTTATTAGCTGCGAAACGCCGATCGTCGTCTCCATCGACCGCGGGAACTTGTAGACGCGTCGGGTCGCGTCGGCTTATCGGGCCCGATGAAGGATGGAGGACCGAGTTGGAGGATTTGTAGAGGAAGGAGCCTCGTTAGCCTCAAATTGCGAGCTGTGATTGGTTAATGGAAATCAAAGCTTTGTCCCTTCAACGCTGGCCAAAAGGTACAAACGCTGCTTCAAAGAATCTCTGCGCCATCTTGCGCAAGCTAACCGCGATTAGCCGTCAATTTCAGGAGCCATGAAAAACAAAATTGCAGATGTGTGATGTGATATGAACCAATGGCGGGATGGAGGCGGAGCCTATCTGGCTCCTTCTGCAGGAACAACCGAGCAGGTCAGGTGATGCTAAAAGAAAACATCGCGGTCGATTTTAATTCCGAGATGCTAATCGAGCGCTAACGTCGAGTGACGCTACAGGGGATGGGGAAAGTCAAAGGGTAATGATTCTGTGACGTTGTCAGGGTCTGGATCAGGATCCTCCTTGCCTGAGAGGCTCCTCATCAGTGGATGGAGATAACATCACGTTGATCTTTGGGGCCTACAAAGTATTTCCAGACCAAAGAAAATGAAATCGGAAAGAAATGGTGGTCATGATCATTATTATTGGTTCAGTTTTGCAGCACCAACGCGCAGCGGTTAGCGCTTCTGCTAACAACACGACGGCCCCTGGTTGGATTCCCACAGGAGGCCTTTCTGTGTGGGGTCTCCATGGTGTCTGCGAGGGGTTCCTGAGGGTTCTCCAAAAGATATTTGTCATTTGAATGAGAGGATGAATTGTTGCATGTCTCTATATTACTTCTAAATGAGAGAGTGAATGGTTGTATGTCTCTATATGGTGTTTGAATGAGAGGAGCAAGAGTTGTATGTCTCTATATGGTGTTTGAATGAGAGGAGCAAGAGTTGTATGTCTCTATGACATGAATGAGAGGGTGAGTGGTTGTATGTCTGGATGTAATGTGAATGGTTGAGTCCATATGGCATTTGAAGAAGAGGATGAACATTGCATGTTCTTATATGACCTCCAAATGAGAGAATTTAATGTCGCTATATGAAGAGTGAATGAATGAATGAATGGTTGTTTGGCGCTATAGGCCGTTTCCAATGAGGTTGAATAGTTGTATCTCTATGAAGTGTGAATGGTTATATGCCTCCATGTGGTGTTTAGATGAGAGGATCAAGAGTTGTATGCCTCTATATGACATGAAAGAGAGGGGGAATGTTGTGTATCTCTATATGATGTGCACTGAGAGGGTGAGTGGTTGTATGTCTATGAAATCTGAATGAAAGACTGATGGTTGTGTCTTTCTGGCATTTGAACAGGAGGGTTAATGTTTCATGCCCTTATATGACTTGCAAAGGAGAGGGTGAATGGTTTAATGTCGCTATCTGAAGTGTAAATGAACGGTTGTATGTCTGAGAGGATCAAGACTTGTATGTCTCTACATTAAGCATGAATTCCGTGTTCCCCATCTTCATTGCGCGACTCCTCAACTCCACAACCCGATGAGTTCTCCCGCTCCTCCATGAGCGACAGTTGCATGACACTGCCTTTCACCCCGACGTTCTTTCCCCTCTGGCCGCTGCAGAAGCTCCCTCCGTTACCTCAAAGATCAACAAAAACCATGAAAGACTAGCAGGTTGAAACTCCATCCGTCGTCCATGTTTCCTCGGCTCCCGGCGAAGCTCCCCCCCCGCCCCCCTTTCCCAACTTCCTCGCGTTCTTTCGCCGTTTTTCTTTCTCTCCCCGACGCCGCAACCCATCCACCGCAAATGGATCCGACATGTAAAGGAAATAGTTTCGCGTGGGAGTTCAGCGGCGTCCTCGGGCTCAGTCGCGAGCGGGGGGGGGGGTTGGGGTGGTTCGGGGTGAGATAAATGTTGCAGGCGCATTTTCATTTTACCGAAATGAAAGGGGCGTCTTCTATAAATTAAAGGAGCGTGGGAGACGGCGATAAGACGGCGACAAGATTTCTTTTTTTTTTTTTTTTCCTGAGGATCATTAGAGGGAAGAAAGAGCACGGGGGGATTCATTAGCATCGGCCGCGCAGGGAGGCCTGATAAACGGCCCCGACGAGCTAACGCGGCTACAAGCGATCGGAGGGAGATAGCCGGGATGAAAAGATTAAAAATAAATCAGAAAAAATTTCGAAGATGAGTAACGCTTCGTCTTTGGAGGCTGAGAGAGGAAACATTTTTGGTCACTGGGTTTTTTTTTTTGTTTTTTTTTCTAGGCTGCTTTCGCAAATTGGGTGATTCTAAAAAGATATTAGGCATGCATATTTTCAGGGAGTTTTTAGATCTAATAAACCGGATTTTGGGGACAAAAAAAATAAATAAATGAAGTAGAAAATGAAACTATATTTAAAAAATGACACTTGCTGGACTGGAAATAAATTAAAGAAAATTATACTGTAAAAATCTGTTAAATAATAAATTAAAATTAAATTAATGAATAGATTAAACAATAAAAGGAAACAAGTGTTCCTGTCAAATTTAAAATAAAGGTCCAAAAAAAGGGATGAAAATGATTAAATGCAGAGTTGGATAAATGACAACTTAAAAAAAAAACAATCAATATATCATAAATAAATTGCATGTTTAAATTAAAAATAAATTAATGAATAGATTAATCAATAAAATGAAACAAGTGCTTCTGTCAAATTTAAAATAAAGATCCAAAAAAAGGGCTGACAATTATTAAATGCAGAGTTGGATAAATGATGACTTAAAAAAATGAATTAATATATCATAAATAAATTGCATGTTTAAATTGAAAATAAATTAATGAATAGATTAAACAATAAAATGAAACAAGTGCTTCTGTCAAATTTAAAATAAAGATCCAAAAAAAAGGGCTGATAATTATTAAATGCAGAGTTGGATAAATGATGACTTAAAAAAATGAATTAATATATCATAAATAAATTGCATGTTTAAAAATGGCATTTGTCAAAAAAAAACTGAATACCAAAGACAATCAGTGTGCAAATAAATAAATGCAGAGTTATGAAAATGTTATGTTAAATAAATGGATTTAAAAAAAAAAAAATCAAACGACCTTCATCAATGACAATGCATTTGAAGGAAACAAAGAATAAAATATAAAAATGAATGGATTCACTGTTAAATGGATGCCGAGTTAATTTGTCAAAATATTAATACGTTAAAGAAAAAGGGAACATAAACAGTTGGATAAATATCTCATGAAAAAAAAAAAAAAAAAAAAAAAAATCAAATAAACCAATAAATAAATTAAATTTCCAGGGAAGCCTGGAGCAGCCACTCCTTCAAACATATTTCCCCCCAATCGTCTCGAGATAAAAAATCAATTTCCTCGTGATCTTAAGATAACGGCGCTTTCATGTTCGTTTAATTGACGTGTAAATCTCCTAAAATAACACGAAATCAGGGGAAAAAAAAAAAAAAAAGATAAAACGAGAAAACATTGAATAAACATGTTTGAATGGACGGCAGCTTCTGTAGAAGTTTTTTTTTTTTTTTTTTTTTCTGTCTCACACACACACACACACACACACACACGGCAGGAGGTTTCCCTCCAAGGCCGAGTCGATCCATCAGCGGCGGGAAGCGTGCCACGGGACGGGGCGGCGCCCGTCACCTTGGTTACGGGCTGCGGCGCCGCTTTCACGCCACGCCGGACACCAACGCTCCTCCCATCGCCAGAGGTCAATAACTCAACACACTCCATCACAGAACACTCAATCACACACACACACACACACACACACACACGTGCTGTACATGAGCAGGTGTGATCTGGAAAGTGACTCTCAGGCGGTGCAGAGTTTCTGTAGAAGAAGAAGTCGGGAACTTTTAGAAGTTTCCAGCTCCAGGACAAACTTTTTTTTTTTAATCTTATTTTATTTTTTTTTATTTTTGCATCCGACACGGACGGGGAATATAAACGGCGGATGATCGGACGGTTGAAGTGTTTTTATCTCCTTTGCCGTGTGAAGAACCCTGTTTGCCGTGAGCCATTAGCCATTAGCCGTTAGCTAAAAAAACAAAGCAAAAAAAATACGGCGTGGTTCTTGAAAGGAACCCAAAAAAAAATCCTACATATTGGTTTTTTTTTTTGGAGACATTTTTAAATTTTTATCAGATTTTATATTTAGATTTTTTTTTTTTTTTTTTTTTTTTTCATATTTTTATATTTTCAATCCAGCTTATCACTGCCTATTCTTTATATGAGCTCCTCCTGCAGTCAGATAATTCCCAAAGCTTGGGGCCAATAAATTACATCTTAATCTAAAAAGCAGCTATCAATAACCTCCTATAATTCCTCCATAAGAAATGAAATTTATATTTCTTTGATAATTCATTAAAAAATGAAGAAAATAAATCTGTGATTTTCATCCAAATGACTAATAGACTAGCAGATGCCAGAGGAGCAGGATATAAATGCATGATATATATATATTTTTTTCCCTGAAAGGAAAGATAAACCCTTATCTTTACACTTTAGCCTCGAACCGGTGGAGACTGAAACCCCCTCCATCGACGTTTTTAATCTCTTCAACTCAAATACCGGACGTTTTCTTTTTTTTTTATTTCGCATAAAGCTGCGTTCGAGCCTAACTTTTTTACTATCTCCGATATTACCGCCGTGACTGTGTTACCGTGCAGCCGGTTAAATATTTGTGACCCGCATCTCGCGCAAAGAGCCGGCCGAGCGGGAGATCCATTTCCTGCTTCATCAACTTTTCGAGAAAATGGTCGACGTCGGGACGAGGGGGTTTCTGACGGACGGAGAGGAAAATAATAACGGAATCGGGTGTTTTGGTTTTGCACGTAGCAGAAAAGGTGGGATATTCAAAGATCTTCATGTTCATTCGTTCATTCGGTAGCGTCTTCTTGTCGTGGAAACTTGAATTTCTTCACCCGAAGACGTTCGAAGGAGAGGTTTCTTCGGTTCTAATGTACCTGAGGGGAGTTTCCGAATATATCTGCAAGGTTTTTACCAGTTATTTGTCTCCAAAAAAACAGCAAAATCCTTACCTAGAAGTAACACAAAGTCCGAATTTTTCCTTTATTTTAGTGTAAAGGAGGTAAACAGGTTAATTATACAAATCTTTATTTGTAATGAGCTGTTCCTCTAAAAAATACATGATGAATTTTATATTAAAAATGAATATTAAAAAAGAATTGATGAAATTACAACCTGAAAATATTGTCGCTTATGGAAAATTTGCAACCAGAATTTATTAGAAAATTGATTGATAGCATATATAAGAGGAGGTGTATTGGTTTACAAGGCTATTCTGGTTATAAAATCAATCTTTTATTTTTTTTTTCCATTTTTTTTTGCTCTTGTTTTTGTGTTTTTATAGAAATTGGAAAAGATCTTTTTAACAATGTCACTAGATGTTTTTTCATCAAAAAAATCATTTTGTTTTCCAATTTTGAAGCAAAAAAATACATCAAAAATACATTTGTCATTTTTTTCCTTGCCCATTTTGTTTTTTTAAACCCACCTTATAAAATCCCAAATGGCGGCATTAACACAAAGATTGCATTTCAGGCACAACGAGGAAGAAGAAAATATTTTTCAGCCCCAAATGCTCAATATAAACTCTATAAATAGCATCATTTGCCTATAAAATTGTTCCATGAACGCCTCTGCAAAACATTGTATCCTTATTGACATTAACAAAAAGAAAAAAAGAATTAAATGTAGATCAACTTGCAACAAACAATGACTTTATTTACATTTATTATCATAACATTCACAAATCGAGATGATTGTTGTCAGTATTCGTCACGATTTTGCTGAAAAAAACTCAAGCGGTTTATCGGCGTAATGGAAGCGTAGTGGCGTTAATTTATTAGGCTTCACGCTGTCCGCTAGAAAAAGGAAAAAAAAAAAAAAAAAACAGTCATGTAAAGTGAATTTAAGCATATATTAATTTTATAAAATAAATAAAATACCTGATTTCCTTTGCGGGCATATATTCTTGAATACCGTCATTTCCGGACTATTGAGCAGCTAGCTAATCGCTTTCTTCATCTTTCTCCTGCGCGCTAAAACCGTTAAACCGCTAAATTTCGCGCTAATTTCATTGGTCCGATGTGATGTTGCTAATTCTTTTGGCGGCGTGAAGCCTGTCAGATCCCCAAAATCCATAAATTAGCCGCATCGTTGTTCAAGCCCCAGTGTTCAAAGCTTGTGGAAAAAGGTAGCGGCTTGTAGTTCGGAATATGCGGTAAATATTTAGCGGTGTCGTCCTGTTTTTTTGGCGTTAGCTGACATTTCGAGGGGTCAACTGGCCAGCATTGATCGCCTCAGTTCATGCTTGCGTCCTAACGTAAAAAAAAAAAGGCAGTGTTTTGTAAATTAAAGCAAGACACTTGGATAACATTAACGGAGACAGAATATATGTGTGAATGAAAGGAACTCGGGTGGAATGGTGAGGCTACAGGGAGTGGAGATCAAGAAGTTGGAGGATTTCAGGCACTTGGGGTCAACAGTCCAGAGCGTAGGAGAGTGTGGAAAAGAGGTAAAGAAATGTGTTCAAGTAGGTTGGAATGGGTGGAGAAAAGTGTCAGAGGTACTGTGAGATTGAAGGCTATCAGCCAGAATGAAAGGAAAGGTGGTGAGACCAGCGATGCTGTATGGCCTAGACAGTTACAATGACCAAAAGACAGGAGGCGGAGCTGGAGGTCGCAGAGATGAAGTTGCTGAGGTTCTTTTTGGGAGCGACCAGGATGGATAGGATCAGGAATGAGTCCATCAGAAGGACAACACGTCAGATGTTTTGGAGAAAAGGTCAGGGAAGCCAGAGTGAGATGGTTGGGGTCATGAACAGAGGAGGGCGAGTGATTAAATATGTAGACGGATGCTGAAATTGGAAGTCGAGAGGAAGATGAAAGAGAGGACGTGAAGGTAGGTGTTTTGTACAGAGAACAGATTAGATGGAGAGGGTTGATACGCTGTGGTGACCCCTGAAGGGAAAAGCCGAAAGGAAAAGAAGAATGTTCACAGGGGTGCAGGACATGTATGACCAAGACATAGTGATGACTCAGATACTTTGTACATGAACAGAGGAGTGTTCATGTCCAATTCATTGTGAAGATCTGGGTAGAAGGTTGCTGAAGTTGGAGCTGCCGGGCAGGAGGTCTAGAGGAAGACCGAAAACAAGATCTAAGGATGAAGTGAGAGAGGATATAAAATTAAGGTTGACCCGCTGTGGTAACCCCTGAAGGTAAAAGCCAAAAGGCAAAGAAGAATAAGTCAGATTGGTGCAGGACATGTATGACCAAGACAAAGTGATGACTGAGATAGTTTGGACTCCTCTGTTCATGTCCAAACCATGGTGAAAATCTGGGTAGAAGATTGCTGAAGGTGGAGCTCCCAGGCAGGAGGTCTAGAGGAAGACCAAAGAGAAGATTTTGGGATGTAGTCAGAGAGGATATGATGTTAGTTGGTGTGAGCGAGGCGGATACAGAGAAGAGGGTTAGATGGATCTCGCTGCGACGACCCCTGAAGGGAAAAGCCTAAAGGACAAGAAGACTTGTAGAACATTAATGGAATAAATGTTTATTTCGTTCAGATTCTGATAGACCTCAAGAGGGTTTTATGACTCTATTGGAGTGAAAGGATAAATAGTTGTGTACATCTTAAATCTTAAACTCCGCCTCCCGCTTTAATGACAGCTGTGATTGGCTACCTGCTCCATGTGACTCGGCATACGTTTTTTTTTCAGATTTTATTATCATATTAATTATTATATGTATTATATGTATTATTATTATCATTATTGTTGTTATTGTTATAATTTCCAAACAATTTTTACAATTATTCCATTTATTTGTTTTGGTCTCGGTTCCCATGGTAACCGCCATCAAGTGTAACCGGACAAAGCCGCGTCAACATCCGCCATGTTCGGAAATGAGAGCTATTGTCGTCACGGTGATAATTTTGGAAGGCGTTAACGCCCGGCCGGGAGAAACTAATTTTTATTTTTATTCAAATAAATCCCTCGCTGGTTTCCCAACGTCTCGTTTGAAGCGTTAAACAAACGGGAACGATCATTATTCTTTTTATTTATTTTATTTTTTTTGATGCGAACTGGGAAATCACGCCGATGTAAACGCACCGCCGGCTTCTCAATTCGGATAATTTCACAAGGAGAATCTGCGTCCTCTTTAATCAGGGAGCAGCCGGCTAAGAACAGACAACTGATTCCTTTGTTTTTTTTTTTCGTTTTTTTTTTTTTTCGGCCAAACATGGCTCCCTTATCGACGAGCCGCACAAACAAGTTGTCAATCAAGTCGCCCGTCACGACTAATTATGTTTTTCCTCGCGCTTAATTTAATGCGTGCGGTGCTTTCATAGGCGGCCATGTTTAACTCCTCGCCGAGCCCTCAGAGGTGTTGAGATGACGAAAAGCAGAAGAAGAAGAAGAAAAAAAAAGCATTTTGAACTACTTGTGTCTGAAGGAGGTTCTTTAGAACTTGATTTAGCGAGATTCCTTTTTTTTTTTTTTTTTTTTCTAAACTAATCGCCACTTCCTCCAGCGACGGCAATTAGCCGTCTTTTAATTTAATTTTTCCTTTTTTTTTTTTTTTTTTCCTTCTCGTCTGCTTTCTCTCCGAAGAGCAAAACTGAGACGGTGAATCACTCTCAGGGTTTTTTTTTTTTTGTTTGTTTGTTTGTTTTGTTATTGGCAATGACAGCGCATTGAAAAAAAAAAAATAAATAAATAAAAAAAAATACACCAATCGCCACGGTAACGAGGACCGCCAACTCTTAACTTGGACTCCGAGCCACTGCACCTCTGGGAACATGATATTAAAACCAAAAAATTATCATGTGTTTGTAAAATTAAACATCTGTCATAAAAAAACTTGTTTATTGTTAGCATTAGCATTCAGTTAGCAGTCTTTTTTGATTAATGTATGTTCGAACCCTGTTTTTTTTTTTTTTTGTTTTTTTTTGGGGCGGAGCGAGAAAGGAGTTTCCCTTCTCTGCCACTGCGCCTCAGTTCATCGTAAAACATCATATTTTTCTATTTTTCATCATTTTTTTTTTTTTTTTTAATGCTTACCACCTTCAGTTTTGCCCGCATAAGTGAGAAAATGTACTTTGTGAACATCGTGCTCGTGTTTCCGTCATTCCGTTCATCCTTGGAAGTGAAAATTCTCCGGCTAAATCCACAAAAATCTCCTGTTTTTTTTTTTTTTTTTTTCTTTAAACAGTACAATTGCTAAATTATTAACGCTTTTATCGAACACCCAAAATATACCAGTTAATGAACATGTGAATTTTCTCAGCGCACGGTTCGTGTTCTTATGGTTCTTCTACTGTTCACGCAGAGACATGATTGGTTGTCACCGTTTCGTAAGCTTTTGTTTAATATTTATTATTATTCACGTTTGCTGTTTTATTGACATCCCACCTACAGCCATAGCAATAATGTTTCTACCTGTAAATGTTTATCCTACATGTAAGTTTATCCGCTGGCGCTTTCAGGTTATAAATATATATATATTTTTTTTTTTTTTTTGTAAATCTTGCTTCATGTTTCCAATCTCTAACAATAAATGGGGGTTATCGCATAACCACATCACCCCCTGTGTCCTTCAATTTTTGATTTCCTAAAAATACCCCCATATTTTCTTTAAAAGTGACTTCAATTTATACAAAAATCCTTAAAAATTATGAAAAGCCTTAAAAACCCTGTATATACCAGTGACGTGCGGTGACGTTCATGGCAGCACAGTTAGATTTACAAACATATGAACCCTCCAGAGGTGTTTATTCACCATTTTATTGGCAGCAGTTGACATGTTTTGCTTGAAAAAATCATATCAGCATTCTTTACTTATACAAACTGTAGCATAGAAAAAAGCAAAAGTAAAAAAATCGTTATTTCTCTTTACTTAAAAATCAAATCCATGCTCTGCTCCTTCTGAAGCATCGATAACTTGCTTATAGAAGTCTTACGTTTTTTTCGTCAGTTTTAAAAGTCTCTCAATGGAAATCCTTGCAAGTGAAGACAGTCGTCCTGGATCGGTCCTGTTCCAACTTTATGTTTTGAGACTTTTCGGCGCCGAGAATGAGCGCCGTTGATGCTGTCATAGCCGGAACGATGAGAAACTTTGTCGCCTTAAGAACAGTTTGAATGAGATCCTTCTGGGCCAAAATGTTGAGAAGCTGCCCAGGAGATTTACATTCATCCCTCACCGTTTGTAAGCTTTACAGCAAAAAAATAGCTGGGTGGCTGCACTGGACTTGCTAACTGTTTACTGTAGCTTGCTAATGCTAATTCTATTATTCTGTAGCCGAGTAGTAAGAAGGATCCCTGGGATCAGTGGCGCCCCCTACCGTGAGGCACCGACACTGCGTGCCTCACCTGATGTCTCTGCGCAGTCGTTTTATGATTAGAGAAACCCTTTACAGTTGTTGACAAAAAAAAAAAAAAAAAAAAAAAATCACGTATTTAAATATATTTACCATTGCGGTATGCCTGAATTTTACACATTTTCGTCACGCTTTCTAAATCCAGTGCAGTTAAAAAAAAAAAAAAAAACGACATCCAAACCACGGTGGCGTCCACCGAGGGGCTTCATAAACACATCGGCAGTTTTCCCTTTTTATTTTCTTGTATTTAAAGAACCAAAAACCCACAAGGAAGGAACCTCGTGTTGCTCCGTCCTTCTCGAACTCCTCTATCTCACCACCTGTGGAACGTTCCTCACCCCAGGAGAAGATCTTTGCTCGACAACCGGTGCAAAAACAATCTTCCATCGGAGCTCCTAGCGCGTTCCTCGCCGGTTCCATTTCTTTATTTTTGGCAGCGTGTGCATGTGAGCGCGCCGCAGTAGGCGCAGGTCAAGGTGTTCCATTAAACGCTAGCAATTTAGGAAAGTGGTTGGAGTGCAGCTTCCTGGTGGCTCGGAAGAGTAAGATCCGCGTGGAAAAGAGGTTGATGGGTCACCTTCAAACCCGCTCCTCCCGTCGGTCGCAATAATAATCGCAAAGGGTGGAACGGCGCGTTTGCAGAAGGTACGCCGCAAAAAAAAAAAAAAAAAAAAAAAAAAAAGCTACCGTAGAGGTTCGGAGATGCAACTCCGGAAGTTTCGGTCCCATCGAGATCAAGCGTCGCCCCGAGTCCAGCTAGGCAGGAATGAAAAGCCGTGTTGGGTCAAGATAAACCCCTTAAGTCCAACTTTTTGGAACATTAGCCGTTTCAAACGGGGCTTCCTGGACTAAAGAGGCTTAAACGTGGACCCTGTGATCCCCGGACGTTTTTTTTTTTTTTTCCCCTTCTTGCGAAATATAATTAGATCGCCCGGCGTTGTCCAGGCTGACCTTTCCGGAGAGCATGTGAGAACGAAAAAGCTGAGCGGTGATTGTTTTACGGAGAAACCCCGAGGACACTGAAGCATCAGAAGGGCAGCCGGGAAGAAGACGTCCCTCCGCCAGAAGCAGCGGCGTCTTCTGATTGAATCAAACCGCACCGGCGGACACAGGTTCGGGTCGAACATCGATTTTAAGTCGTGTTCTTTAACGCGCGAGAATAAAAACAATTCGCGTTTAGAGGAAAAAAAAAATAGCCGGTAAGACGTTTATGTTTCCTCTGATAGTTTGGTTTAAAGTGCGCTGTGAAATCGCAAGGGTTGAAAGGAGGCAGCGAAGCGCAGAGAAGGCGTCGCTGTCGCGGCTTCGACACGAAACCCTGGAAGAATAGCGGCGATGGCGTATTAGCATCGGAAAACAGGAAAACTGTATTAGCGGTTAGCGCTTCTGCCTCACAGCATGAAGGTCCACTGTTGGACTACAACGTGGTGAGCTTTCTGTGTGGACTCTCCATGTTCCTCTCGATGTCCAAAAGCATGCAGGACGTTTATTGGAGAGGCTAACAAAAGGGCGACTGGTCGTACGTCTTCATAAGACATGAGGACGATATCGAGAACGGATTAATTAGGGTCCCCAACGACCGCCAATGGACTGCAGGAGGTACCTGGGGAACCCCATCCGCACAGAAGCGCTAACCGCTGCTCTCCAGCTAACGATAAATACTGTTTTTGTCCGCTTTTTCGACACCCCGTTAGCATAACAACCCCCTAGACCCAATTTCTGCCCATCAACTCTTCATTTACATAACAAGTCACCATATCTGGACCCGCCGTAACCCTGGCGGGTATCTTTGGAAACTCCCTACGGGTCTGCAGAAGTGAAGAAGCCTCTCGGATGACGGCTTAACAAAGAAATTCAAGTCCGGTTGCCATGACGAGATTACTACAAGTAGGTTTCCTGATGTTTGCGTGCCGTCGCCGTTATTCTCCCAAGGTTTCGGGTTGAAGCGGCGGAGTTTCTCAGAAACCGGCGAGTTTCTGGGTTTAAAACCCACCAGATGTTGGACGACTGTTGCGGCGTCGTCCCCAAACCCTGGAAGAATAGCGGCGATGGCATATTAGCATTGGAAAACTGTATTAGCGGTTAGCGCTTCTGCCTCACAGCATGAAGGTCCACTGTTTGATTTGGACGTGGTGAGCTTTCTGTGTGGACTCTCCATGTTCCTCTCAATGTCCAAAAGCATCCAGGACGTTTATTGGAGAGGCTAACGAAAAGGGCGACTGGTCGCACGTCTTCATAAGACATGTTGACGATATCGAGAACGGATTAATTAGAGTCCCCAACGACCGCCAATGGACTGCAGGAGGTACCTGGGGAACCCCATCCGCACAGAAGCGCTAACCGCTGCTCTCCAGCTAACGATAAATACTGTTTTTGTCTGCTTTTTCGACACCCCGTTAGCATAACAACCCCCTTAGACCCAGTTTCTGCCAATCAACTCTTCATTTACATAGCAAGTCACCATATCTGGACCCGCCGTAACCCTGGCGGGTATCTTTGGAAACTCCCTGCGGGTCTTCAGAAGTGAAGAAGCCTCTCGGATGACGGCTTAACAAAGAAATTCAAGTCCAGTTGCCATGACGAGATTTCTACAAGTAGGTTTCCCGATGTTTGCGTGCCGTCGCCGTTATTCTCCCAAGGTTTCAGGTTGAAGCGGCGGAGTTTCTCAGAAACCGGCGAGTTTCTGGGTTTAAAACCCACCAGATGTTGGATGACTGTCGCGGCGTCGTCCCAAAACCCTGGAAGAATAGCGGCGATGGCATATTAGCATTGGAAAACTGTATTAGCGGTTAGCGCTTCTGCCTCACAGCATGAAGGTCCACTGTTTGATTTGGACGTGGTGAGCTTTCTGTGTGGACTCTCCATGTTCCTCTCGATGTCCAAAAGCATCCAGGACGTTTATTGGAGAGGCTAACAAAAGGGTGACTGGTCGCACGTCTTCATAAGACATGTGGACGATATCGAGAACGGATTAATTAGAGTCCCCAACGACCGCCAATGGACTGCAGGAGGTACCTGGAGAACCCCATCCGCACAGAAGCGCTAACCGCTGCTCTCCAGCTAACGATAAATACTGTTTTTGTCCGCTTTTTCGACACCCCGTTAGCATAACAACCCCCTTAGACCCAGTTTCTGCCAATCAACTCTTCATTTACATAGCAAGTCACCATATCTGGACCCGCCGTAACCCTGGCGGGTATCTTTGGAAACTCCCTGCGGGTCTTCAGAAGTGAAGAAGCCTCTCGGATGACGGCTTAACAAAGAAATTCAAGTCCGGTTGCCATGACGAGATTTCTACAAGTAGGTTTCCCAATGTTTGCGTGCCGTTATTCTCCCAAGGTTTCGGGTTGAAGCGGCGGAGTTTCTCAAAACTGGCGAGTTTCTGGGTTCAAACCCCACCAGATGTTGGACGACTGTCGCGTCGTCGTCCCGGCTTAGCGGCGCCTTAATGAACCCCGTACGCTTGAATTCAGAGGATCCCGTGTTTCATCCGATCGATGCGGATCTGTCAATAGACCTAATTAATCAGCGCTGTTCCACGCGGGCCCGAAGAGTGAAGATAAATCTAATTATATAAGTGGGATTATAGAAGTCGGGGTAATATTAAAATCGATACGGGATGAAGAAAAATAGACCAACAAAGCAAAATAGTCTGATGTCCAGACTCGCCGAGCTTGGATTGCTCCCCAGAAAATCCATTTAGGGACCTTGGGACACATAATAATTCAAAACGAGTCGGGGCGGGGCTGCAGGGGGGGGGGATTATTTCCTGCATGCTGTTCTGGCTGACATATACAGTCCTGAGGCCCCCACATAGGTCAACACCGTTTTTATTTTTCATTTTTTTTTTTTTTTAACCGTCTCGGGAGAAGGCTTTACAAGGCAAGTCATTTTCACCCTGCCAAGAAAGGGTTGGTGCCATTTACTGATAGCGGCTGCCAATTTGAGCATACGAGGTTGGGGGTGCGGGGTAAAAGAGAAAGGGGGGAAAAAAAAACAACGCCCGAAAACACAGCAGGCGAGATAGAAAATGGTATTCAACACCGGCACGAGACGGCGGGGGATGCAAAACAACCGCTGGAGTAAAATATCTCCACGGCTGCGCGGACAGTGGATGGAGTTGGGCGGTTTAATGATAGACTTTATACCTTATGCAGCGTTTCCAGTTAATCACCGCTGTGAATTAATACAGAGGCGGCGTTGGCGGTGCAGGAGGGAGGAAGGGGTGATGGATGGTTACCCCTGAGGTATGCATACGTTAGCGCGGGTCCAGAGTATACATACGAGTTCCCGGGATAAATTACAGCACAGTAAATTTGGAGGGTGGAGGGCGCCGGGAGGGTGCGGGATGGCGGTTGTCACGGCGAGGGGTCGCCGACCGGCGTCGGCCGTGAATCATTCCATCCCGGTTTGACCCTCCCCGTGCTCGATTTTCTCCGGGATTTGAGGAAAATGGAAACGGGAAGTGCGACGTGTTGGTCGAGAACCCAACCAGGAAGTGACTTTTCGTTGGTTTTTTTTTGCTAGCATGGGTGCTAGCAGCACGCGGGGGTTGTGTTTACGCCAGACGGATTGATGGAAGGGTAAAGGGATGGCGGGGGGTGGAGCGGTATGCTTCGGGAAGATAGCTAGCAGAATACTTGCGGAGAAGAATGGGGAGTCGCTGAAGCAAAGGTGGACGCCGAGCTCCTCTACCAAGCCTGATGTTCCTCCTGGTCATCCACTCCTTTGTCCCTGGAGCTTGTGGAAATCTTCTTGTCAAGACAAGTGGACTTCTAGTCATCTTCTAGTCCCACGGTCCCCAAAAGGCGTGGGGTCGAGCAAATCCCAGCTCCTGCTGGATGGAAGTCGGGATTTAGCCTGAATTAGCTGTCAATCAAACGGCCCCATGTAGTTCTCGGTCTCCCGCTAACGTAGCCGGTGTTTTTGGATAGCCTGAGGAAGATGGAGAACATGGAGGAGAAGGTCAAACCCGGATCTCCAACTCCAGCATACAACCTTCTTGCTGTGAGATATGATCCCTTCATGGCACCACCCTTGACCTAGTTAATACCGCGGATAATTAAAATACTAATAACCGACCGCATCAGTCATCTGTGGTTGCCATGGCAACAGGGGAACGTTCTTTATCATCTCCGGCTTTGGCCCCGTAACCCACTTCGCCGTCGGACAGACCAGAATATTAATTCGCCAAAGTTAATTCATGTAAATTCTTATTTGCTTAAACCTGATTGCACTGAACGTCCTTCATCTGCAAATGTAGGTTTTATTGTATTACTCTCATTTTTTTTTTTTTTTTGGCTACGTAGCTTAGCTTTTGGTAATCTGTAATGCTCTCCATTCCCCTTCCATCGAGACGCTTCTTGAAATGGCGCCGCGATTCAGGTGTCAGGAGTGATGTAATCCTCCGCCACCATGGCGTCACAGGGGTGGAGGGGGTTGATATTATCTTCCATTTATTTTTTTCGCCGACGTGTCGGCCGCGTCCGTCCGTCCAACCCGCTCAGAGCGCCGCGGCTTAAGGGATGCTGTCCAATTAGTCTCGAACCGAGCGGTCGGACTCGGGGGTCGTTTCCCCGTCCTTGAATGACTCGAAGGAAGTTTTCGGCACCGTTTGCGTCAGAGGGCGCGCATTCCTACCCGGCGGTAGCGCGGAGATCTCATCACGCCGCCGCGCCGCGGAGCTCACCTTATCAGGACCTGACCTCAGTGGGCCGCTTGAGGGATTTCCGCTAGCTGCTCCGAGACTGCTACGTGAAGGTTTTTTAATTTTTGGACATTGTTCAGCGGTTCACACACTTCCGGTGCAACAAATTAGCTCCGGGAAGCACAGACGGGGATCGTCGAGGTGTCTCCTCTTGAGGAGGAACATCTGCACCATCACCAGAACGAGGAGCCTTGTCATGCCAACTGAGGTTTTCAAAATCGTCTGGTTCAGGACAGATCGGAGCTAGCTTCTCGCGTTGGCCCAGATGTGAAGCGCGCAAAATTTGTGGGTACAAAATGCGTCCAAATGTTCTGCTGGAGTTCTTCAGTTTGGACGTCCAACAAACTCCAACTGCAGAACCTCAGTTTTGCACCTGTGAGTTATAATGATTCTTTTTGTTCATTTTTGTTTACGCCCTGCTCCCGTTTTACAAATTAGCGGTCCTTCGACCGGAATGCCAGATCAAGATCTTAGTGGCCATGTCCTCGTCCCCTGTGGGGCTTTTGCAATATCCTTATTCATCTTGAAATGAACAAATTAATTCTTTACGTATTTGGAACTATCATTTTGGATCCCCGGTTCCATTTTTGGAAACCGGAGTGGGGTTGGTAGTTTTTAAAACAACAGGAGAAAGTCAACTTGTCGGCCATCTTTAATCCATCTTCCACCGCTCATCTGTTGAGCAATGAGGCCCAGACCTCTCGCTCACTGGTCACATGGTCCAGCTCCTTCTGGGGTAAACAAAAACACAAAGGCGTTTGAGTTTCTCCACGATTTGAAGAAAATGGAAACAGGAAGTGCGACGCATTTGTCGAGAACTCAACCAGGAAGTGACTTTTTTTTTTTTTTTTTGCTAGCATGGGTGCTAGCAACACGCAGGGGATGTGTTCACGCCAGACAGATTGATGGGAGGGTGAAGGGATGGCGAGGGGTGGAGCGGTATGCTCCAAGAAGATGGCTAGCAGAATTCTTGCGGCTACCCAGCCTCTCCTGGAGCTAATGTGCCTCCTGGCCGAAAGGTCGTTCACTCCTTTGTCCTTGGAGTTTCTGTCATCCAGCTCATGGTGAGTTCTTGTGAAAATCTTCTTGTCAAGGCAGGCCAGCCTGGAGATAAAGTCTCCCCAGCATGTCCTGGGTCTTTCCCCATAGCCTCCTCCCAAATGGACACGCCCGGAGTACCTCCGCCGGTAGCCGTCCAGGAGGTATCTTGACCAGATGCCCGAGCCACCTCATCTGGCTCCTTTCTGGAGGAGCAGGGGCTCGGCTTCGAGCTCACCGTACCTCGAAGGGAAAGTCCGCAGAAAACTCAGCAGAGTGGCTGCTCAAGGGGAAACCCTTCCTTGAGGGGCCACCTTCCCGTGGTGAAGAGGTTTGCTGGTCCCAGTGATCCTGGGAGCTATATCGTCAGGGGTTTTAAGCCCAAGGCAGAAAGGTTCCAGGTGAGGGATCCGAAAAGAGCGGCTCAGAAGACCCCCATGAAGAACAACATCATAGAAGCCAGCTTTCCCGGGTCCAGGCCCGGATCCAGGCCCGAGGGCAGGTTTCGACGGCACGCACCTGGTTTCCTGGACTCATGGAGCTCGGTCGAGCACAGCCTGAAGGATTGACATGGGTCCCTCTTCCCATGGGTTTACCATCCACAGAGGAAGGCCCAAGGGGCGGTGGCCCGAGCGGGGGACCTCGATGGTCCGACCCTTGGCTGCAGAAGCTGGTTCTTGGTCCATCTTTAATTCAGATTGGGGTTCCATCGATCGGCTCCTGGTTTGACACTAGATGGGTTTGATCCAAAGTTGGGGTCACGGCATCACCCGATCACCTATTGGCACTAACTTCAGGAAGGTCCCAAGTTTTTTTGGAGTGCCTGAAGGGCTCTCTGTGCACTCCAAGAAGGAGAGGCCTCGCTGTCTGGCAACTGCATTCCTTCATCCACAGAAAAACTGTGCATTTTCTGCACCTTTATAAAACAAGGTCCCAGCTGAGCCCCTGAATGAAGCTGGAAGGGCTCGTCTGACTGCTCGCTTTTCTCGCTGACAGGTTTCGGGGGTAACCTAGTACCCGAGCATCTCTGCGCCGAACACACTCCGCCGACGTTTAACCGCATTTCCCCTTCCACTTTCACAAGAACAAAAGCCGGCGTTGATGTTTAGATGCTGAACTCCGGTAGGCTCCAGCGTGGCTGGAGATTTCTCAGAACATGAAAAGGGCGCAAAACCCACGCGGCAGCATCTGATGTGGAACCAGCTGACGCGCCGGTATCGCTGAGACGCTCAAAACTCAGGGATGAAAACCTCCCTCGGCCCTGCTTCTGGAGACCTGAGGGAACATCTCTTCCTTCTGTGCTTGAGATGCACCTGGCGAAAGTCCCATTAAAATTACAAGGTCATTTTTCCTTTATTTTAAAATTGCAAGGCGATGGAACGCGCTATATTTTTTAATGATTGATGGCTTTCAGTCCCCCGCCGCCTCTGTATTCCGGCCTCGTGTGCTGAGGCGCCGAGAACATACATAAGCGCCGATGAGTAAGGCTTTTCTCTTCTTTGACGTAAATCCCAGCCGGTGCATCGTTTACACAGCATTTATGTCGCATGTGATCATTGAGCAAAGCCGCGCCAGATGGCTTGAAAAAGATGGCGACATTAAAACTATCGCGTCCGAGATGTTTACTCCATACATAACTGGATTATTTGTCATATCTTACATTTTTAAATAAATACCGGCAAACCAAATAAATACAACTAAAGAAATACAAGTGTTGAGTCTCAACAGCAAGAGTTTCCCTGGTTGGATTCCAACCGGAAGTCTTTCTCCATGTTCTCCTCATGTCTTTGTGGGGTTCTTCAGGGATCCTGCGACTGTTCAAAAACAGGCAGGAGGTTCAAAAAAAAAGTTTGAATGGACCTTTTGTCTCTGTACAAGAGAGTGGTCCTTTTTGTCTGCACACCGGCAAGAAACGACCTAGATGTTGCCTGGTTGGCACCTTGCAGGTCACCATGGACCATCAGAAAGGGTTTTTATCTTCTCCATGAGCTGCTTCGCCCCCGTTAGCCGTCAGCTAATTGCATACCTTCTTTGGCCAATATGTTGACGTTCCTCTGAGGTGTAGCAGGCCAGACGAGCTCGGACATCTCCTTTGCGACGTTTCTCCCTGTTTTTTTTTTCTACATTTTATCAAAAGAAAATATTTGAGCAGTGAACCCCCCCTCCCCCCCCCAAAAAAAAAAAAAAAAAAAAAATAGCACAGGCTGATGCAGAGTGTGAAAAAGAGGTGAAGAAGCAGGATTTAGTAGGTTGGAATGGGTGGAGAAAAGTGTCAGGGGTATGAAGACATAGAATATTATCAGTCAGAATGAAAGTAAAGGTGGACAAGACAGTGATGATGCTACATGGATGCTACATGGTCTACAAACAGTGACATTGACCAAAAGATAGGAGGCAGAGCTGGAGGTCGCAGAGATGAAGATGTTGACGTTCACCTGTCCATTCACTCTTTTCATTTGGGCTTTTCCCTTCAGCGAATCAACCTTCTCGATCTGACCCTATTTATCTCAGTCATCACTTTGTCTCGGTCATACATGTCCTGCACCCCTGTGACAATGTTTACTTTTCCCTTGGGCTTTTCCCTTCAGGGGTCGCCACAGCGAGTCAACCTTCTCCATCTAACCCTATTCTCTGTATCATCACCTCTCACACCAACTTACTTCATATCTTCTCTCACTACGTCCATAAATCTTCTTCCAGACATCCAATTCCAGCATCTGTCTCCCAATATACTGACTCTCCCTCCTCTGTCCATGACCCAAACATCTCAGTCTGGCTTCTCTGAGCTTCTCTCCAGAACACTGAACATGTCCTGTCCCTCTGATGGACTCATCCCTGGTCCTATCCATCCTGGTCACTCCCAAAGAGAACCTTAGCATCTTCATCCCTGCAACCTCTTGCTCTGACTCCTGTCTTTTGGTCGTTTAACTGTTTCTAGTTCTAGCTGATGGTCTTCTATCTCTTTGTACCCCTGACACTTTTCTCCACCCATTCCAATCAGCTTGAACCCGTTTCTGGACAGTTGACCCAAATTATTTGAAATCCTCCAGCTTCTCGATTTCCACTCCCTGTAGCCTCAACACTCCAACCAGGTTCCTCTCAAACTTACTGTACACTCTGTCTTGCTGCAACCAACCTTCATTCCTCTGTCACAATTTACGTGCTACGTACGTGCTAAAGTGCTGAAATGGCAAAGCAACACAACTTGTAACCAATGGGCAGTGGGATAAACACTAAGATGTTCCCTGTAGCTACATGAGCTACAAGAAAGGTGCAGCTAAAATTGTTTACGAGTGAAATGATCTACCTGATTAGCCTGATCTCGATGTGACGTGTTGAACCCGCCTCTCGGCCAATGACAGTGGTCTTAGGCGCTGTCCATGGATGGATGAATGGACAAAGCCCGGCGACATAAAATAAAGAAATGACAATCAAATGAATCAAATGTGATCCTGTGCTTTTAGCCACCATGTTGTTGTAATTATAGCATTCATCGTCCGTCAGAAAAAAAGCATAAACGGACGAGGAGCTGGAATCAGATCGCCGGCGGTCGTCGGCAAAAAGGCAGGAAATGGATTTGCTAAATTAAAAGCCCAGATTTAACGAGTGTGTTAATTGGACTTGTTCTTTGCCTGGCGTTTCCCTTGTCGGCAATTTTTCGGTGGTGGAAAAACCAAAAAATAAGACTAATTGAATGACTGTGATTAGAATGATTACATTTCCAAATATTCCTATCCAATTGTTATTAATATAATATGAGAACCCTCATATGAGAAATCCCATCTTTTGCTCAAATATTCCAGGTGCTGCTCGAAAGCTCATGAATATAAAATAAAACCCATCCTTGATGGAGAGGTTTCTCCCACTCCCTTCCAGACACGTGGAAAAACGGTTTTATTTATTTCTTTTAAATTCAATTTGATTTCATTTAATTTATTTTATTTTATTTACTCTATTTGCTTTGAGAATGCTAATACAGAAGTACAGAGAAGGTCAGAGGGAGCTGCTTTGGGTTTTTGTAGATCAAGAAAAAGTATATGACAGGGTGCCAAGAGAGGAGCTCTGGTATTGTATGAGAAAGTCTGGCGTGGCAGAGAAGTATGGTAGACTGGTGCAGGACATGTATGCTTGTTGTTAGAGAGTGGTGCAGTGTGCTGTAGGGGCAACAGAGAACTTCAAGGTGGAGGTGAGACCTCATTGGGGATCAGCACTCAGCTCCTTCTTGTTTGCGCTGGTGATGGACACGCTGACAGATGAGTTTAGACAGGAATCTCCATGGACCATGATGTTCGCAGATGATATTGTGATCTGTAGTGCGAGAAGAGAACAGTTTGTGAACAGGTATGCTCTAGAAAGGAGAGGAATGAAAGTTAGTCGCAGCAACACAGAATATATGTGTGGGAAAGAGAGGAACTCGGGTGGAACGTTGAGGCTACGTGGATGGAGATCAAGAAATTGGAGGATTTCAAATACTTTGGGTCAACAGTCCAGAAACGGGTTCAAGCAGGTTGCAGTGGGTGGAGAAAAGTGTTAGGGGTACGAAGAGATAGAGGACTATCGGCCAGAGTGAAAGGAAATGTGGACAAGAAAGAGGAGAGACCAGCGACCCTGTATGGCTTAGAAACAATGTCCATGAGCAATAGATAGGAGGCAGAGCTAGAGGTTGCAGGGATGATATCGAGGTTCTCTTTGGGAGCAACCAGGAGAAATCAGATCAGGAATGAATCTATCAGAGGAACAGGACATGTCAAATCAGATCAGAGAAGTCAGAAGTAGAGAGGAGGAAGGGTGAATATTTTGGTAGAAGGATGCTGGAATTGGAGGTCTGGAGGAAGACCAAAGAGAATAATTATGGACAACGTAAGAGAGGATGTGGAGATTTTGTTGTAAGAGAGGAGGATACAGAGAACAGGGTTTGATGGAGAAGGTTGATTCACTGTGGCGACCCCTAAAGGAAAAAGCCGAAGGGTAAAGAAGAATTTGTTACAAGGGCGCAGGACATGTATGACCAAGATAGGGATGACGAAGATGGTTTTGACTCCTCTGTTCATGTCCAAACTGTGGCGACCCCTGAATGGAAAAGCCCAAAGTAAGGGAAGAAGACTAATGTATTTATTCAATATTCTACTTAACTTAATTTTAATTAACTTTTTTTCACGCCATGATGGCGGCGGAGCTGCCATACAAGGCGCCAACCAGAAAATCTGGGTGGGGTGGAGTCAGACAGGAGGAGGCGGGAATCGAACCTACAACCTTCAACGATGGGAAGGCGTTGAAGGTCGTCCCTGTCGTTTCCAGATATTTTCCGCGAACCATGGCAGCGCAAGGTTGCCGTGGCGACAGTCTCGGCCTCACCGAATGCAAATCTAAGGGCACTGCAGCTTTGAGAGAAGATTCGTTCCCGTGTGTGTGTGTGTGTGTGTGTGAGCAACATAAGGGTGTACCTTCACATTAAGGACAGACATCCACCTTCACTGAGCGATAATAAGGGACACCTTGCCAGCGGCTCAAGGTTTTGGAGACACAAATCCGTTGGGGTGGCGTTTGAGGGCCGTGGGGCGTCGGAGTCCTCCGCCCCCCCCCCGTGAGATTTCCCCTGTCAGCCACTTAATTTCCCCCGGATTCTGAATTTACCGCATAAACTCTGCTCCCCGCGCATCAATCTCAAAGTCCTCCTCGAAGTCCTCCAGAAGCCGAGGAGACCGGCGGCGCCGGCGAGGAGGCGTCAATACAGCGTTGGTGCAGGAAGCTGCAAACAGGAAGTGCAAGAACGGTGTTCTGAGGCATCGGCGTCCCGAGCCTTATCGCTATCTCACTACCAATTTATTTTATCGAATTTTCGATCGGTAGATATGGACGAATATTTTTTCTTTGTGTACATATATGCAAAAAACAATACATATATATGTGTGAATGAGTGTGTGTGTGTGTGTGTGTGTGCATCATACGGCGTGTATAATGTGGAGGTGTATAGAAAATGTGTATACATATACATACTATGATGTGTATTTACAAAAGCACAACACACAAGACTATATAGTGTGTTTGCGAGTGTGTGTGTGTATGTGTATACATATATGTATGTGCATATACACACACTGCAATTTATATTACTTGTGTGTCTATGTGTGTGCGTATGGTATATATATATATATATATATATATACATGTGTGTACACACACATGCGCAGGCCTTTATAGTGTTTTCATGTGTGTGTGTGTGTGTATGTGTGTGTGTGTGTGTGTGCATCATAGGGCGTGTATATTGTGGAGGTTTATAGAAAATATATATACATATATATACTATGATATGTGTATACAAAAACACGCACACAAGCCTATATAATGTTTGCGAGTGTGTGTGTATACATATATGTATGTGCATATACACACACTGCAATTCATATTACTTGTGTATGTGTCCGTAGGTGTGTGTGTGTGTATATATATATATATATATATATATATATATATATATATATATATATATATATATATATATATATATATATATATATATATATATATATATATATATATATATATATATATATTGGCCATGTATGTGTGTATATACACACACACACACACACACATGTGTGGACACACACACGCCTAGGCCAATATAGTGTTTTCGTGTGTGTGTGTGTGCATCACAGGGCGTGTATATTGTGGAAGTGTATAGAAATTGTATATACATATATACAGTATACGATGATGTGTATCTAAAAACACACAAAAAGGCCTATATAGTGTGTTTGTGAGTGTGTTTGTGTGTATGCATATATGTATGTATGTACATAAACCCACACACTGCAATTTATATCACTTGTGTGTGTGTGTGTAGGTATACATATATATATTACATATATGTGTACACACACAGACACACACAGGCCTATATAGTGTGTGTGTGTGTATGTGTGCAGGTGTGTCTATATGTATACACACCTGCACACACACACACATATTATGATGAGTGTATACACACATGCATACATATATGTGTTTATGTAATAAAATATATCCAACCAATTATATTGATACACGCATTTGTGTGTGTATATATCTTTAGGTATATATATCTATAGAGATGTAAATGTACACACACATATATGTCTCCACCATGTGTTTTTGCGATATAAATGTATTTTAATCTGCTTTTATGGTATTATTTTTACTGTGAAATAAACATTTTCTGGCCTGATGACCAATCGGATCGCGGTGTTTCTGTATCCCGGGCTCTGATTGGCTCAGCAACAGTTGCATCTTTGCAAAGCTTGCATTCATCATCCAACCTCCTCCCGCTGCTCGGAGCGCCGTCGTGTTTACAGTTTACTGAAAAACTTCCATAAAATATGTTGATTTATACTTTTTTTAGAAGGCGGGGGGCGGGGCTTAACCCGAACGGGTCATCTGTCAATCACAAGTCACGTATGGAGACACGCAAACGTTCAGCATCTCAATCACACCTGGCGGAGTTTTTCAAAAAACACGCTTCACGTTGTCAACCGTGGGAGGAAGACCGAAGAAGAATCTAGTCGGACCAGAATCCCAAAGCTTCTGGCTGCGAGGCCAAACGCTGCCACGACGCCCACGCCGGGGTTTATATTTAAGAAAAATACATAAATAAAATGTCAAAAAAAAAAAAAAACATGTGGCTTTATTATCCCCAGTTGTTTCAGAAGCTCATTTAAAAGCGATTCCGGGCAACATTTCATTAAGAAGCCGTCACGCCGCGTCACATTTAACCATATTTGGCGTGGAGTTCGACTGGAACACCGACCCGAAACCCGAGGCCTGTAATTTCTCACTTCATGCTTCCGACTGCGTTCCTTCATGAGTCACTACGTCCCTTTGAAATGGTACCGGGAGGTCTTGAAATGAGGTGTGTGTGTGTGTGTGTGTGTGTACGTTTGCCCGCACGTGTGTGTGTGTGTGATGCAGTTCCTGAGGCCTCGGTTGTGGAGGTTTCCGCATGAACTGGTTTCGCTCTCGATACAAATGTGTTAAAAATAAAAATAAAATAATGATAAGGATAAGAAAAGAACTAGATTGAAAAAGAATAAATAAATTAGTTTATATGAAGTATGAACGTCCATATAAACCCCGTAGTGTATATATTCTGTCAATTTGTTATTTATTTATTTACTTTATTTTATACTATATTTAAACTATATTTAATTTATTTTAAGATAAGATGAAATATACTTTATTGATCCCCTAGGGTTTTTTCTTTTCTTTTTTTTTTATCATCTGTAGAGCAGCGCAACAATGACCATATCGATAAATTTGAGTATAAATATAAATAAAAGGTAGCAAAAGACATGCACAAAAAATATACAGTAAAATGAACAAGGATAAAAATGAACAAATAAAAACAAATATTCTTTTTTTATATTTATTAGTTATATTATTTTCTTTAAATTCATTTATTATTTTTATTTTTTCATTCATTTATATAGACATCCATTGATTTATTTTGAAACACGCAACGGCTAATGGCTATTGTGCTATCGTGCTAACAGACATCCAACCCTTTAGCAGGGCACAGTTGAGGTTTTTTTATTAATTCAAAAAAAAAAAGGAGGTTAAATCTCGATTAGCCTCGGCGGCAGACGTTCCCCGTATTTATTTATTTTTGGGGGTTCCCACGAGGCCAAAGACGAACCCGGCGTCTGGGAGTTTGTATCCGCCGATCCTGGATAGACAGCAGCTGGATCAGATGGCGAGGACGATGATGGCGATGATGGCGATGATGGCGATGATGGCGCGGCGGCCTCGAGCAGGAGGCTGCGGGAAAACAGATGTGCTAAGTATGATTACGGAGGCACGGAGGATGACGATGATGGATGAAGACAGAAGGGAGGCCATTTTTTTTTTTTTTTACGAGCCACGTTATCATTTCCCAAAATAGCTCCCGCAGAACGCGATCTGCAGGCGGGAGAACTCCCGACGCCAGGGTTCTCGCCATGTTCTCCGGTCCGGGTTCCCGCAGTCCAGGTCAGAAACCTGCAGTAGGTTTGTTGAAGACGAGGCGGTCCGTCGGCGGGAGCGATGGGGTGAAAGGTCAGATGTCTTGGTTTGATTGACAGGTAAACTCCCCCCCCCCCCCCCCCCCCCCCCGAAGGGTCGACGCAAACACTGCTTCAACAAAATGTTCATAAATATAAACGTGTTTATGGATATAAATATTATCGCTAGTTTCCATTTGGTTCATTATTGTTATTATTATTGTTATCATTATCATTATTATGTGTGATTAATAATCATCATTAGTCACAGTAGTAGCATTTACATTTGTATCATCAATGCAGCAACAGCAACAACAACAATAATATTAATAATAATTACAATAATTATTATTATCATTATCATAAGTAGTGGTGTTATTAGTGTTGTTATTCATTATAATTATCCTTATTTTTGTTGTTCCAATAATAGTAATAATAATAATAATAATAACAATAATAATTCAGGGGTTCACATTATTATTTGTGTCAATATGATAATGATCATTATTATTATTATTAATTTTATTGTTATTCTAACTGTTATTATTATTACCATTGTTATTTGTCATAGTAGTACAAGTATTATTATCATTATTATCATTATCAAAATTATTGTTAATAATAATAATAAAGATATTAATAAACCCATTCTTCATCTTTTTATTATTGCAATAAAAATAATAAAAATTATTGAGGGCCTCAATTTAAAAAAAAATCCATTCCCATGAAGGAACTCACCGATGCTAACACAGTGGTAAAATCATAATGTGGGACATAGAAAAATATTGGCGAGTACAAACTAAAATTACATTTAAAAGACTTGGGAGCTTTAACGAAGGGTTAATAAACAACACAAACAAAAGACAGAAAATATAGCACAATCCAACATGGCGTAGAACTCGTTTTCCTGGTTCTTTCATGTCACAACATAGTTTTCCATGAAGCAACAAGACTTTGTTTATAAATTAATGGGAGATGGTAACGTTACCAAAAAACACCGGACGTTTCAATGGTTTCAATGCAAAAGAAACATTGATATTCCAGCAGTGTTTAAATCTGCAGCTGCTGTGAAAAACTAAATGTATATGCAGTTTATACGACATTAATGATGCAGAGTTTTTATATTGGATTTATATATATTTGTATTTATACATAGATATTGCAGTTCTCGTGTCCCTCCTGCAGAGTCAAGCTGCGTATATAATATATATATATATATATTTTTTTTTATTTTTATTTTTTTCTTGGAAATTCATCCATGTGTTTGCATAAATCGAGGAGAAGCAAGCAGGAAAAAAAAAAAAAAAAAAAAAAAAAAACCTTTTTGGCTCCGTCAGCCTCCACCTTTCCTTCTCCCTGTCACCTCCCGGGGCGTCGCAGGCGCTGGAGCGTGGAGGCGAGCCCACCCTCCCGCCCCCCTAGCTTGCGACGCCAGCCGTCTCCCCTTGCGTCCCGCAGGCATGATGGCGGCCTGAAGACGCTGAGCTGTGAGGAGGAGGAGGAGGTGGAGGATGGGGAGGCGAGGTAGACGGTGAAGTTATAAGACAAAAAAAAAAAAAAGGCGACAAATTCAACACGCGGCGCTTTGTGGAGATCACGGCGCCTCCCAGTTTGACACGGCTTTTCAATTGCAGAGAACCAGATAAAGAAATAAGATTACACAAGAGGAACGTCTAAGGGTGGACCTTCATGCACGGTGATGGTTCTTGTTATGTCTGGAATCAGGAGGGAATCCAAGGTCCGTCTGGGCATCTCGGTCAAGAGTCCAGATTAGCAAGTATCTGAGTGCTAACGGATGCTAGCGCGGGGAAAATGGAGCGCGGTCGATTTTAGCATCAAGTGAAAGGAAGCGGTTCTTGGAGAACCGAAAGCCGCAATGTTTATCAGATACCTACAAATAAAACATCTGCATATAAAATTCCACTGGCTTTCCGCCATATTTTCAGCTAGTTAGCATCTCGTTTTTCCACGTCACCCCTAGTTGCTAATCGTCTCATCTGCCAGTGAAAGCAGCTGCCGTTGTTGCGTCGCGGCGCTGTTAGCATCCTAATACTCCAGTCAGGAGGAGCTGTCTTGTTTGTTCATTGAAGCCAAGGAGGTGGTACGAAGCAGACAGGACCTGGAAGAAAAGTCGCGATGTAGCACGAGAAAGCAGCATCTTCCTGTTTAGGGAGTAGGAAGCACAAGGACTGAAAAGAAGTTGGTGACGTAGCACCAGCAGAAGGATCCTCCATGATCTTCCTGTGTGGGGAGTGTGTGGTCTAGGGGGTCAGGAACAAGATGGATGTCAAAAATGTAGCACAAGGAGTCAGGATCCCTCAGCATCTTCCTGTATGGGGAGTTCCTGTATGAGGGGGCAGGGAGTGGAAAGACATTGGCAAAATCACACAAGGAGTAGAGACCCAGGATTTGGGGTATGTACCGCAAGGGGTCGGGAACAGGAAAGATGCCGGCCAGGTAACACAAAGGGTAAGGATCTTTCCGGAGCTACAAGTCTCCTCCAAGATCTTCCAGTAGAAGGATGACGTAGCACAAGGGGTCAGGAACAAGGAAGTCGGCAGTGAGGTACAAGGGGTAAGGGAGTGTACCACAGGGGGTCAGGGACAGGTAAGAACCTGGTGCGATAGCACACCGCAAGATCTCTCCGTATGGGGATTATATAGCTCAAGGGGTCAGGGACAGACACTACATGAGCAACCTTGAACAGGATCTTCCCCGATCTTCTTGGATATTTCAGGGTTCCCCGGTATCTTCCTGTATGGAGAGTCCGTAGCACAGGGAGGGCAGGAAGTGGAAAGACATTGGCAAAATCACACAAGGAGTAGAGACCCAGGATTTGGGGTATGTACCGCAAGGGGTTGGGAACAGGAGAGATGTCGGCAAGGATCTTTCCGGAGCTACCAGTCTCCTCCAAGATCTTCCTGGAGAGGGATGACGTAGCACAAGGGGTCAGGAACAAGGAAGTCGGCAGTGAGGTACAAGGGGTCAGGGGCAGGTAAGAACCTTGCGCGATAGCATACCGCAAGATCCTCCTGTATGGGGATTATATAGCTCAAGGGGTCAGGGGCGGACACTACATGAGCAACCTAGACCAGGATCTTCTCTGATCTTCTTGGATATTCCCGGTATCTTCCTGATTGTTGAGTACATGTCCCGGGAGGAACAGGAAGGAGGTCGTCAAAGTAGCACAGGCAGTCATGATCCTCAAGGAGCCTCCAGGACTTTCCTGTATGGCTAACATAAGGGGTCGGGGAAGGGAAGGACTGGGACAAAGTAGCACAAGGAGCATCTTCCTAGCTCTTCTGGGATCTTCCAGAATCTTCTTGTACTGGGAGTAAGTACGGTAGCAGTAGACTGGAAATACGTTGGCAACAAGGTACCTGGGCCGCAGAAAGCCGGTCAGCTGATTGGATGACCAATTAAAAATGAGCAATTATTTGAAACCCTTTTTGTACCGGCAGCTTAAACAAACAAATCTTTATCACACGCCACACATTCTTGGATTCTTGAGCTTCATATTCATAAAAAAAAGCATTTTTTAACCTCGCAGAACGCATGTCTTTCATTTGCCGAGATGTTATTTTCCGTAGCCAGCTCTGTTTTCGCCCCCCGACGCCGGGATCAGGTCAGCCAATTAAACTCCCGCCCGCCTTTCTTGACACAAACGTTGCACCGATGCCTCGGATTCGGACGCTGTAATTCCAGACGCTGGCGTTCATTATTTTCCACTTCCCGCAGAGCGCGAGGACCGCGCTGATCCCAGGCTACCTTCTTACATACCTGAATAACCGCTTCCTCTGTTTCGGAAAAAAAAAAAAAAAAAAAAAAAACGCGCCTTCTCGCCTTTATGCATTCGCAGATGCAACCAACGAAAACAAAAAAAAAAACGTTTGTCTCTCTGGGTTTGCATTTGGCTTTAGCTTCCCGTGCTAACAGTTAGCGCCAGATGCTGTTTTCGAAAGCGTGCGCCGATACGCCGCCCGGACGATGCTATCTGAGGAGAGCAGCGCGGCCGGGGATTTGCCTCGGCCGTTTCCGCCGCTGCCAGATATCCGAGAGATGTTTCCCAGTAGTTCTAATCTTCATCCAACTTGCTCCTCTAGCATTTTGGAAGGATCAGCCTTAACACGGCGAGAACAATGTTCCCGCGGCGTCTTTGCCTTTCGCGTCTCCTTCCAAGAGCTCGGAGCTTATCTCGGGCGGACGGGGCCGCGGGGAGGCGTACCTGGCGCTAATCGCTACGGAAGATTTGATCGAGGCCATTTTGTCTGGATTGCAGATGGCGAGCGGAGTCGCGCAAGGTTGAGGGAAATAAATAAACGAAGGGACGTCGTCGAGACGTTCGATTGTCCGGTCGGGGAAATAAATGTGAAGAAATTCGAGATCCTGATGAAGTTTCCGTCCGAAACTTTAAAGCGGCTGCTTATCAGAACAAACATCGGCTTGTAACTCGTATCATTTTAGCCTTGATTCAAAGTGTTGTTTTTTTTCTGTCTATTTCTATTAGAATATAAAGAAATCAATCATCGCATTTTTTTTCTGAAAGACAAAAAAAAAAGTAGAAAATAGTCACTCGAGTCGCAAGGGGGAGTTCGTGATTCTAGAAATTGAGGGTTTCGCCGTTTACCTTAAACTGTACCCACTTATAAAATTAACTGATTAAATTAACCCAAACTTTATATACAAGATTTATGTTGATACGTCGATCGCAAAGATGTGGCTAAATTGCATTGGTATTAAAAACAAAAATTTTAAAAAACAGACTTCAGCCTTTCTGACTTGAGTCACTCCACATGCTAAGGCGCTAACCGCTGCAAAGCCGTTACAAGCTAGCGAGTTAACTAGTTATCTTCCAATTTATTTCTGATTAATGTAGAAAAAAGGTATTAAAATGAGTTGGGGAGCTGGACCAAGTAAGAAGGCAGTTAGAGGAGGACTTTTTTTTAATTTTTTTTTTTTTTTACCAAGTTATCTTCAAAATGCCTTTGCTACCGTCGCGATACCGAAGAAGGAAAACGTGGAGCGGCATTTTCGGATCGTTCCTGAAAACTACGACACCGTCTTCCCTCTGAAAAGCAAGCTGAGGGTGAAGGAACTAAAATCCCAGTTTTACACTCATTTCTGTGAGTCAGCCTTTTCCCATTTGAAGATCATTAAGTCCAAATACCGTTCTACCAGAACTGATGATCATTTAGAAGTGTTCTTGAGGTTTGCTAGCAGTAGCTACTGTCCAGACTATACATCACTAGCTGTTTCCATTCAGCGCAAGTCATTGGAAAAAGGGAAGGACCAAAAATGTGGGGTTCACGTGTTGTAAAACAAAACACCGAACGCGGCAACCCGTAACACCCAAAGAGCCATTTGGACCCGGTTTCCTCGGAAAAGAAAACACTGGGAGCCACAATCACTTTTTGACGTCTAAAATAAAGGTACCACTGTATATGTTGCTTTTTATTACCTTTACACTTTGTATAAACAAGTGTGTTGCTTCTGAAATTCTCAAAGTATTACAGAGAAAATTAAATTTTATTTATATAATGAACTCATTTTGAGCTTTGGGCTTTCAGAGCGTTTAGCGGAGCCTTGACCTGAATTTTAAAAATAAATCGGGAAAAAAATCGCTGTGTCTGTAAACAATAAAAAATAATTATTTGCAAAATATATTCATAAATATTTATTTTACCTGGTTTATGGGACTTCTGCTCCTGAACTTCTGCGCACAGCATCTGCAAATTTGGACTTCCGCGAGTGTGACGTTATTTTGAGCGGCAAAAAATAATAAATATAATTTGATTTAATATTTCAAGATCACAATAATCTCCCAACTTAGAACTAAAAACTAAAAGAAGGAATTAACACAAATGGAATATACTTCAATCAAATATTTATAATTTAATTTCCCAAGCCGCTCGGAGCCGCAGTGTAAAGATGAAAGAGCCGCATGTGTTGCCGACCCCTGGACTAAATGTGACATTTCTTACTTTCTAAAGAATCTCCATATATTTCTTCCATTTTCCGCCACTTATCCTGCACTAAGGGTTGCTCCAATCCCAGCTGTCATTGGGCAAGAGTGGACGCCAGTCAATCATATTGGCTACTTATACAGACAGATAACATTCAGTCGCTCATTCGAGGCAATTTTCCCATTTTTTTCATGTTTTTGAGGTAAAGAAACGGGCTCAAGCAGTTTGGAATGGATGGAGAAAATTGTCAGGGTTATGATGAGATAGAAGACTATGAAATGTCGATGGATTTGATTCCGGTAGCCGACTTTCAGAAGTACAAGTCAGGTGTCCGTCATCGAGTACTTAGGGTCAACAGTCTACAGCAACGGAGAGTGTGGAAAAAAGGTGATTATACAGGTTCGAGCTGGTTGGAATGAGTGGAGAAAAGTATCAGGGGTACTGTGAGGTAGAAGACCATCAGCCAGACTGAAGAGAAAGGTGTACAAGACAGTGGTGAGACCTGCCATGCTCTACAAACAGTGACACTTGCTAAAAAGACAGGAGGCAGAGGTAGATGTTGCAGAGATGAAGATGTTGAGGTTCTCTTGGGAGTGACCAGGATGGAGAGGACCAGGAATGAGTCCATCAGAGGGACGACTCATGTTAGATGTTTTAGAGAGAAGGTCAGAGAAGCCAGACTGAGATGGTTGGGTAATGTACAGAGGTGAGAGAGTGAATATATTGGTAGACAGATATGTTGGATTTGGGGGTCCAAACAGAAGATTTATACATGTTGTGAGTGAGGATATGAAGTAAGATGGCGTGAGAGAGGAGGATTAGGAGAATATGGTTAGATGGAGAGGGTGGATTCAGTGTGGAGACCCCTGAAGGGAAAAGCCGAAAGGAAAAGAAGAATTTGTCACAGGGGTGCAGGACATGTATGACCGAGACAAAGTGATGACCCAGATGGTTTGGACATAAACACTCCTCTGTTTATGTCCAAACCATGGTGAAGATCTGGGTAGAAGGTTGCTGAAGGTGGAGCTTCCAGGCAGGAGGTCTAGAGGAACACCGAAGAGAAAATTGATGGATGTAGTGAGAGAGGATATGAAGTAAGGTGGAGTGAGAGAGGAGGATACAAAGAAGAGGGTTCGATGGAGAAGGTTGGTTCGCTGTGGTGACCCCTGAAGTAAAAAGCCCAAAAGAGGAAAAGATGTTTTGGAATGTGGGAGGAAATCAGAGAAAACCAAAGCAGATTCAGGTTGAACATTCCAACTATTAGCAATATATTGATGTATAGATAAAAAAAGAATATGTTTTGTATTTTTATAGTAGGTAGATCAGTTTGACATGTTGATAAAGTCTGCACCATCTTTTTCTTGTAGATGTTTACAATCCGATTCCAGACTGTTAGCCAGGAAGCTAACTCGCAGTCGTATCTGCCTAGCGCTGTTCGCTTTGCTAATCATGTTACTAAAATGAACGCGGAGGCTGGAGGTGAATCTTCAACTCCTTCAGGGAAGTTCATGATCCATGGAGCAGCTAGAAACAAAAACAAAACTGTCACATAATTTTCCATTGTGTAAGAAAAAAAAAAAAAACAAGAATATCATTGTATTCTCCATATGGTTAGATTTTATCCTTTGGCGATTCTGCTGTAAAAGGAATAATCTAGATTAATTATGTTTTGGCTTGTTGCATGGAACGGGTAATTTTTTTTTTTAAATTTCCTTATCCGTATTATTTCCTGACACAACAAACTTCCCGGCCATCGTCTCAAGCGACCGCCTACCGACTTTGCGTCCGTCCGCTCGGTCTTTGAATCCCTCGGCTGTAACCGTGGCAACCGCGCTCGGACGTTCGCTACAAGGTCGGCCGCTAACTCTCGACCCGTCGCGGAGCAAAACAAATCTTTACCTGGAATCCCAGGTGAGGTTTGATGCTGGAATTGGCGGTTTAGAAGAAAACCGAAGAGATGATTTATGGATAAAATGAGAGAAGATATGAATATTTAGTTGATACACGAAGGAAAAGAAGGTAAACACGTGCAAATGTTGCGATTAGCGGTGAATAACAGCAGTACTTGCAGTGTTTGGAACAGAAAAGCGAATCTCCGCCAATTGGAGACGTTAATCGAAGGTCACATGTTTTTTTTTTTTCCTGCAATCGTCGATCCACATGCAAAAGAATTTTTAATTTTAACTTTATTTTTCATTTATCTAGTCTCGTCATCACCCGTTTTGCCATTTTATTGAAGCTAAAGATCGACGTCGCTAATGTTAGCTTCGTCTATCTTAATGTAACAAACTGTAGATTCGACGATGTCGTTTTATCTTCTCCGGGTCTTTATCAGACTTTTGGGAAGATGTTGGGTGTTTCAGAGGCATCGTAGAACAAAAGTTCGTGATGCTGTAAAGGAGATTTCGTATTTTATTTTGTTTATAAAATGAATTTTAGTTTAATTTTACTAATATTTTTATTGTTGTTTTTTTATTTGTCTTAGGCCAGAACAGGGGTCGGCTCTTTCATCTTTACACTGCGGCTCCGAGTGGCTTGGGAAAGTAAATTATAAATATTTAATTGAAGTCTATTTCATTTGTGTTAATTTCTTTTTTAACGTTTAGCTCTAAGTTGGAAGATTATTGTGATCTTGAAATATTAAATAAAATAATATTTATTATTTTTTGGCGCTCAAAATAAGCCGGTATACCCGGAAAGTCCCGATTTGTAGATGCTGTGCGCAGAAGTTCAGGAGCAGAAGTCCGATAAACCAGGTAAAATAAATATTTATGAAGATATTTTGCAAATATTTATTTGTTATTGTTTACTGACACAGCGATTTTTTTTCCCGATTTATTTTTAAAATTCAGGTCAAGGCTCCGCTAAACGCTCTGAAAGCCCAAAGCTCAAAATGAGTTCATTACACAAATAAAATTTAATTTTCTCTGTAATACTTTGTGAATTTCAGAAGCAACATACTACACACTTGTTTATACAAAGTGTAAAGGTAATAAAAAGGCATATATACAGCCGTACCTTTATTTTAGACGTCAAAAAGTGATTGCGGCTCCTAGTGTTTTCTTTTCCGAGGAAACCGGGTCCAAAAAAATCAAAATACCGTGATTGGTTGATTTAAAAGCCTGCATCTACGGAGCCTTTAAGTTCTCTTTGATATCATCCGATTGGATATCTCTGTATGATTGACAGCTGACAGATCCAGGTTAAACCCCGCCTCTCGCGACATTTTCAGCGAGCGTGGCGTCCAATCCGATTCGACCGTCAGACGTCCTTCGGCGAATCAGGACGGCTTCCCTCAGGTGGAGCCGCTCCAGGCAGGAGTCCAACTAGTTTTTTTTTCTTATCTTCTCCGGCATCTTCTGGGGTAAGAAACCCAGACGACCACTTTGTTTGATTAATTTGACGCTCGTGACAGGTCGTCACGACAACGAGAACATCCCAGAACTTCAGGTGGGGGTGGTTAAAGTCACAATTGAGTGCAGGGGTTTGAAAAACAACCACGACTATCTCTTATTTCTTGAACATTCTTAACCCATCTTTGATTTTAAGCGACAATTAGGCTTTTTTTTTTTTTTTTTAAGCTAATTCTTGACACGGAAAAAAAAAAAATATAGGTAAAACAAAAAATTTCAACAATCTGAATTCCATAAGTTTGACTTTTTTTCACGCTGTTTTGACAAAAACTGGATTCAGAAGTAAATAAAATACTGGATGGAGGGAAGATTCATCATTACCCGATCAGCCGCGGCGTTTGAATTACCCACGGTTTCAGTAGAGCTCTTTTTTTTTTTTCTTTTAAATAAAGTTCTCCAGCGAGGGGTTAGCTTAGCTTAGCTTGATGCATGGAGAAACCCTGTGATTGTGCAAAGTGCAGGAGCGAGGCAAAGGCAGGAGCGTCAATTTTTCAAAATAAACTACCTGTATGGCTTCTGAAAATAAAATACATATAATTTCAAGCGACCAAATAGTCCACGGCCCGTTGTTTGGGGAATAGTAGCATGTTTTGGTATGATGACGTGTAAATGAGAAGGGGTGAATGGTTGCATGTCGCCACATGATGAGATGATGATACGAAAAGATTTAATTTACTGATCCAAGGAAATTGTTGGGCAGCAGCAGCTTGACATAAAAGCGACAGCAACAAGCTAAAAATAATACAAAAAAATAAAAAATAAAAATAAGGTAATTGAATTGACCTTTGATCGTCCCATAGTGGGGGAATTTCCCAAATAAATAAATAAAATAAAAGAATAAAATAAAAATAAATAAATAAATAAATAAATACAAAAAAAAACAAAAAAAAAAAAAAGAAGACGCAAAATAAATAAATAAAAAAACAAGAACAAAAAAAAAAAAAAAATAGAAAATAAAATAAAATCTCAAAATATAGAATATTTGAAAGTATTTTCACAAACGTCTTTCCCTGTTTACCTCCTATACGTCAGTAAGTAAAACCAATATGCAAAGTGACAATGTAAAGTTAGCACTGCCTCTCGACCAATGACGGTCCGGAAAGGCTCGCATGGAGAATTAATGAATGCATGAATTAATGAATGTATGAATTAATGAATGCACGAATTAATGAATCCATGAAAGCATGAATCGCAGTCGTGCTCGTGTTTCCTGCAAAGCCGCTCCCTTTTGTTTTCGTCTCTCGGCTTCCAGTCCATCGCCGTCGTTTTCTTCAAAATCGTCACCCTTCCGTTTTTTTCCCCGACGACCAATCAGAAGCTCCGCCTTAAAAGATTCCCATCGATTCTTGGAAGGAACCCGTCGGTCCTGCTGACCTTCCTCTCCTCACGTGCACGCAAACGTATCCATGTGTGCGCATTAGCTTCTTCACGCTAATGGCTGACTGTATTTTGATGTTAGCCTTCTGGTTAGCTTTGGTGTGTGTGTGTGTGTGTGTGTGTGTGTGTGTGTGTGTGTGTGTTTGCCCATTATCTCTGTGGAGTTCTGCTCCCTGACTTGTTTCCCCCTGTGATTAATATTAATGTTGACACTGGCGATAAAAGGATGTTTTTGTTTCTTTTTTTTACCTCCTGCCCTTCAAGAGGTGAGACAGCGACATGTTTGGTTGAACATCTCCTCCATCCTTCCTCCATCCTTCCTTCCATCCTTCCTTCCTTCCTCCTTCCTTCCATCCTTCCTTCCTCCATCCTTCCTTCCTCCATCCTTCCTTCCTCCATCCTTCCTTCCTTCCTCCATCCTTCCTTCCTCCTTCCTTCCTTCCTCCATCCTTCCTTCCCTCCTCCTTCCTTCCTCCTTCCTTCCTCCATCCTTCCTTCCTTCCTCCATCCTTCCTTCCTCCTTCCTTCTTTCCTCCATCCTTCCTTCCTCCATCCTTCCTTCCTCCACCCTTCCTTCCTTCCTCCACCCTTCCTTCCTCTATCCTTCCTTCCTCCATCCTTCCTTCCTTCCTCCTTCCTTCCTCCACCCTTCCTTCCTTCCTCCACCCTTCCTTCCTCTATCCTTCCTTCCTCCATCCTTCCTTCCTTCCTTCCTCCTTCCTTCCTCCTTCCTTCCTCCATCCTTCCATCCTTCCTTCCTCCATCCTTCCTTCCTCCACCCTTCCTTCCTCTATCCTTCCTTCCTCCATCCTTCCTTCCTTCCTCCACCCTTCCTTCCTCCACCCTTCCTTCCTCTATCCTTCCTTCCTCCATCCTTCCTTCCCTCCTCCTTCCTTCCTCCTTCCTTCCTCCATCCTTCCTTCCTTCCTCCATCCTTCCTTCCTCCTTCCTTCTTTCCTCCATCCTTCCTTCCTCCATCCTTCCTTCCTCCACCCTTCCTTCCTTCCTCCACCCTTCCTTCCTCTATCCTTCCTTCCTCCATCCTTCCTTCCTTCCTCCTTCCTTCCTCCACCCTTCCTTCCTTCCTCCACCCTTCCTTCCTCTATCCTTCCTTCCTCCATCCTTCCTTCCTCCTTCCTTCCTCCTTCCTTCCTCCATCCTTCCATCCTTCCTTCCTCCATCCTTCCTTCCTCCACCCTTCCTTCCTCTATCCTTCCTTCCTCCATCCTTCCTTCCTTCCTCCACCCTTCCTTCCTCCACCCTTCCTTCCTCTATCCTTCCTTCCTCCATCCTTCCTTCCTTCCTCCTTCCTCCATCCTTCCTTCCTCCATCCTTCCTTCCTCCACCCTTCCTTCCTCCATCCTTCCTTCCTTCCTCCATCCTTCCTTCATCCTTCCTTCCTCCACCCCTCCCTCCCATCTGTCAGGTGATCCTTCTTGCCATCTCCATCTCCAAAAAAGGTGCACCATCATCTTTTAACTGCTCCTGGTGTAGAACCCCATCTAGAACCTGATGGGAGTCTCCATGTTCTCCTCCTATCCTTGTATGATTGACAGCCGAGTTTATCCAGACGAACCTGTTTTTTTTTTTTTTTTATATATATATTTTGAAAATTCCACTTCCTGTCCGGCTTGAAATTCTGGGTGAAAAAAAAAAAAAAAAGATGGTTTTATCCACGTAATTGAGACAAATGGGATTTTCATCCTCGCAAACGAGAACGGATCCCCGGCGATATTGTCTGCAGCAAGTGCGACATAAAAAAAAAAAAAAAAATTAAATACAAATAGAAGACAAGAAAAAAGTGGGATAAAAAAGTCAAGGGCAGCAGACCGGACTGCAGAGGAGGAGAAAAGTGGTCAGAAGACGAATGAATGAATGAATGAATGAATGAATGAATGCAGAGTTGAAAAGTTGAATGACTTAATATATGGATAAATGAATGAGTAAATGAATGAATGAAGTGCTGGGTTGAAAACCAACTATGAGGAGGAAACAGATCAGACGACTATAATGAAGGAAAAGATGAATGAATGAATGAATGACTCAATTAATTAATCAAGCAATTAATATGTAGATAGTTGGATAAATGAATGAATGAATGAATGAATGAAGAGCAGACTGAACTACCAAGTATCAGAAAAGATGAATGAATAAACTGATGTTGGAGGAATTAATGGATGGATGATGGATGGATGGATGGATGGATGGATGGATGGATGGATGGATGGATGGATGGAAGGAAGAATAGACAGATAGATGGATGGAAGGAAGGAAGGAAGGAAGGAAGGAAGGAAGGAAGGAAGGAAGGAAGGAAGGAAGGAAGGATGGATGGATGGATGGATGGATGGATGGATGGATGGATAAATGGATGGATGGATGGATGGATGGATGGATAGATGGATGGATGGATGGATGGATGGAAGGAAGGAAGGAAGGAAGGAAGGAAGGAAGGAAGGAAGGAAGGATGGATGGATGGATGGATGGATGGATGGATGGATAAATGGATGGATGGATGGATGGATGGATGGATGGATGGATGGAAGGAAGGAAGGAAGGAAGGAAGGAAGGAAGGAAGGAAGGAAGGAAGGAAGGAAGGAAGGATGGATGGATGGATGGATGGATGGATGGATAAATGGATAGATAGATAGATAGATAGATAGATAGATAGATAGATAGATAGATAGATAGATAGATAGATAGATAGATGAGTGTATTAACAGCAGTGTAAACAACATATAAGAGAACTAACAAGAATTCAACTAAATGACTGAATGAACATAAAGCATAAAAACAAATCGAGGCCTTTTAAAACCCGTCTTTTGACTCAATTTATTGTATCATTATCATCATTATTACATCATTCATTTCATCTTTTATTCAGGTTACGTGAAAACTGTCTGACTTAGAAATAAATCACACACACACACACACACACACACACACACACACACGTTTGTTAGCAAAAGCTAAACTTTGTAGCTGACGGCTAGATTTTATCTGTCACTGATTTTCTCTCACACACACGCATAAACACACACACACATTTTTTTTATTTATATTACCCCCCAACACACACACACACTTACACACACACCCCCGGGACTCGTCTGCTGGACCCGTCGGCGCTGCAGCGTCCCGGTCCGGGCGGCGTTTCCTTTCCTTTCAGGTGCGAAAGCAGATTTTTGGACGGCCGGCACTCTGGCCTCGACCACATGAAGCCTTGGCAGTCGGTCGTCTCCTCTGGCTCACTAAGGGCATCCAGAAGGTGTGTGTGTGTGTGTGTGTGTGTGTGTGTGTACGCGGACAGCAGAGTAGAGGAGGGCAAGGATTTTACCTGAAATGATTCCACGACATTCTTTAAAAAGGTTGAACTGGAGATAAGTGGAAATAAATGGCAGCAGTCTGTGTGTGTGTGTGTGTGTGTGTGTGTGTGTGTGTGTGTGTGTGTGTGTGTGTGTGTGTGTGTGTGTGTGCGTGTGTGTGTGAGTGTGTGTGGTTGTTGCAGAGAAGGCTTGAAAAGAAGCCTGCGGTCAAAAAAACATGCTGCATGTTCATGGAAAATGTCCAAACCTGTGGATGAGAGGGTGAATTTTTGTACGTTTATGTTAATAAGAGGGTGAATAAATGTAGATAATAATAAAAAGTTTATTTGTGGATCTGAAGAAAAGATGTCTGCTTGAAACGTCATCAAAAATACATTTTTTTGGACTTTATGTAGAATCTTTATTATTGCTGCGCGGATTTTTTCAAACCTCTATTTGTCTCCACATGAGAGGATGAACGCTTGTTTTTCTCAATCTGTCCTGTGATTGGTCCAGCCTGTCGCCCAATGACGGCCGAGAAAGGCTCCTTCCCCCCGAGCGCACGATAATAAATAAACGAATAAATAAATTAGTCTCTCAGTCATCCGTCAATCATCCCCTCCTTTATTTTCATTCCCGCAAAGGAGGAGCCGTTCGCTCTCCATCTTCGCCGGTTAATGCTAACTTCGACGCTACGGCCCTGACACACACCCACACACACACACACACACACCTACACACACACACACAGACGCCATGTGAAGCACAGAACGACACACACTCCTTTCTTTTCACCCTTTTCCCGACAGTCAACTTGTAGAGAAAAGCCGCGGCAAACAAAAAGCCAAGGCCAGGACTTCACCCGCGGAATTTTCTCGCGAGCGAATTGCGCCACAATAGAAAAGAAAAGAAAAGAAAAGAAAAGAAAAATCTTTTTCTTTATTATTAAAGAAAAGCAGAAGAAGGAGAAGAAAAAAGCGGCTTTTCCGAGCGCCGATCATCCTCCGCCTTCGCAGAAGGCAGAAACTTCAAAGAAGAAAGATTTTCCATCGGGCTCGGGCTTCGCCGATCCATTCTTCATCGCTCAGGCGCCTTGAGATGGCTTTTAGATTGTCACCACACACACACACACACACACACACACACACACACACACACACACACACACACACACACACACACCTGGGTCCGCTGGGGCTGTGCGGCCCCTGCCTGACCTGAACCCTGCTCCCTATTATTCCTGCAAACCCATCCAGCTTCTTGGCTGCAGAATCGCAACCAGGGATTCTTTTGTGTGTGTGTGTGCGTGTGTGTGTGTGTGTGTGTGTGTGTGCGGGTTGCAGGATTGGCTGATGATGCAGTGCCGCTCTGTCTTTTGTAGAAAGAGGTATTAGCATGTTTTAAAGTGTCCGTTAGCTCAGGTTAGCTGCAGCCAATCGGTGCTTTCCATGGCCAGGAGGCGGGGCTTAAGATGAGCCGGTGAGCTGTCAATCACACGGGCCGCTGGTACCACGCAGTAGCATCGCAAGGACATCGCAGTACCACGCAGTACTATTGTAGTACCACGCAGTACTATCGTAGCACCACGCAGTACTGTTGTGGTACCACGCAGTAGCATCGCAAGGACATCACAGTACTATTGTAGTACCACGCAGGACTATTGTAGTACTACACAGTACTATTTTAGTACCACGCAGTAGCATTGCAAGGACATCGCAGTGCAACAGAGTACGATTGTAGTACTACACAGTACTATTGTAGTACTACACAGCACTATTTTAGTACCACGCAGTAGCATCGCAAGGACATCGCAGTACTACGCAGTACTATTTTAGTACCACGCAGTACTATTGTAGCACCACGCAGTACTGTTGTGGTACCACGCAGTAGCATCGCAAGGACATCGCAGTACTATTGTAGTACCACGCAGGACTATTGTAGCACCACGCAGTAGCATCGCAGTACTACACAGTACTATTGTAGTACTACACAGTACTATTGTAGTACTACACAGTACTATTTTAGTACCACGCAGTAGCATCGCAAGGACATCGCACTACTACGCAGTACTATTTTAGTACCACGCAGTAGCATCGCAAGGACATTGCAGTACTACGCAGTACTATTTTAGTACCACGCAGTACTATTGTAGCACCACGCAGTACTGTTGTGGTACCACGCAGTAGCATCGCAAGGACATCGCAGTACTATGCAGTACTATTGTAGTACTACGCAGTACTATTGTAGTACCGTATTGTAGTAGCATTGCCGCCATATTTGTGGGCGGAGCCAAGAGCCTCACTGTGCCGTTCCAATTGGTCAGTAAGTTCAGGCGCCATCAGTCACGGCTCCTTCTTAATCAGCATCAGGTGTGTGTGTTTTATTTTTATTTTTTTTTGCAAGGGTGTGACAGATCGCTGACATGTTGACTCTCACACACACACACACACACACACACACACACACACACACACACACACACACACACTGTCCCATCTTTATGGTTTCCTGTATAAATGGGGGATTAGGTTTTGTGTTATCTGTTCTGTTTTGTTTTTTCCCTCTGTAAAATGACATGTGTGTGTGTGTGTGTGTGTGTGTGTGTGTGTGCGTGTGCGTGCATGGGCTGCTGGACAGGTTTGAAGTGGTGGAGTTCATGTCATGAATACAAACATGCAAACATTCCCACATCATATAGAAAGAAATTCACTCCGACATTCATGCATTCATGTCATTTTGGGACATTTTATTTTTCACCCTTTCATTCTCAAACCATAAATAGACATTTATCCTCTCATTAATATAAAAACAAAATAATTCAACCACCCATTTTCACATAATATTGAGGCAACGTTTCAATTATACAGCAGATCGGAAAGCAAACATTCACTTTTTCCCATTTAGAGAAATAAACTACTCACTCATTCATTCACTTGATATTTAGAAACAAACTGTTCACACTTTTATTCACATGTCAGAATATTCAACCAATCACGCGTCATCATACAGAACCATAAACTGTTCAACCTCTTATAAACTCATTTTAATGTCAAATTCATACTTTCATCTTATGTTCTTCATATTAGCGCGTTATAAATCCTCCCATAGCGAGCGCTATTCCGCTGTTAGCCTCGCCGTCGCCCGTTTCCACGGAAATCCAAACAACCGGCGGGTATTTTTGGAGCGGCTAGCTTAGCATATCCGCCCTTCCAGCGGGGCGGAGAAGGGGGACGTCTCGTCGCGTTACGAGCGCCGCCGATTCCCCCTCGGGATCTTCTCGGATGATCCGAGCGTCCGCGGGGTCTCGCTGGACGGAGGTCGGGCCGCGTGAGTCGCATCGAGTCACGTCAGCCGACGCGGCGCTTCGACGGCGAGGTGACGGACAGACGGCGACGGCGGCCGGGAGGCTAAAAGCGAGAAGCGAGGGGGGGGGGGAGTTTGAGGGTCACGGCACGTTCACGGAGATGCTTCCCGTTCCGGAATATGACGGAGCGTGACGGACGTGAGGTCAGGAGGGCGGCTCGGAGATCCTCGGCCGATCGCTTGGAGGTCTCCGTCTTCTCCACGGTTCCTCCAAAAATCCAAATAAATGCAGGAGAAGCTGTAATTCTACAGAGGAATGAATGGATGATGGTTTGTAAATAACATGTGATGAATGAGTGAATGGATAATGTGTGTAAATATCATGAGTGAATGTTTGTCAAAAATTACTGTTTGTTTATTTACATGAATGAGAGGGTGAATTGTCGTTTATTTGACGTGAATTTGATCGGTTGTACGTCTTAATATGACGTCGTGATGAAAGAGTGAATCGCTGCATGTCTGTAAATGTTGTGAAAAATATAACAATAATAAATAATAGTAGAAAATTGTATAAACAGTAAAAAAAAAAAAGCGGGGGGGGAGTAAAAAAAATCAAATAATATTCCACAGTTATGAATATATGCACAGATAAATCATTACAAATTAAATTATTTATTAGTAATATTTATAATATATTATTTATTTATGCAATAATTATTTATAAATCATTGCATACATAAATAATACATTATAAATATTACTGAATAATTAATAGTGAATAATTATATATGAATAATTATTTATTTATGTAATAATTATTTATAAATTATTACATAAATAAATAATATATTATAAATATTACTAATGAATAATTTAATTTGCAATAATTTATCTGTGCATATACTCATAACTGTGCAATATTATTTGATTTTTTTTACTCCCCCCCCGCTTTTTTTTTTTTTTTTTTTACCGTTTATACAGTTTTCTACCATTATTTATTATTGTTATATTTTTCTTGTAACTCTGGCACAACAATTTCCTTCAGGATAAATACATTTCTCCTTATTCTTATGTGACATTTGAATGAAAGGGTGAATTTTGGAAATCTCGAAATTACGTTTAAATGTGGTGAATTTCTGTCTGTGAATGAAAGGGTGAATGTCTCTATTATCTGTAAATGAGAGAGCAAAATTGTGCACATGTTGATACGATACATGGATGAGAGGGTGAATAATTGTCTTAAATGAAGGAAACCGTGAATTAATGTTTGTTTCTATACAACAGGAATGAATGAGTGAATGCTTCAATGTCTTTATATGACTTTTGAATGAGAGGGTGAACGATCACGTCTCTTCCCGCGATTGAATGATTTAAAGTCAACGGAGAGGAAAAAATGGATTGAAATAAACCTATTTAACACCAAAAAAAAATCTCTATAAGGAGCGGATAAATCCTATAATAAGGTTTAGTTCTCTAATCTGTGAACACTTTGGCCTGATGGAGCTCTTCTTCTTCTTCTTCTTCACATCCCCGCCTCCACCTCCGTGGTTTTTCAATGAAGATGCAAACAGCGACGATTAATCTCCCCGAGTTCGACGACGTGATCCGGAGTATTTGCCGGTTTACGTAAGAGCTGGCGTTTATGGCGGCGGCGTGCGTCTCCTGGCGCTTTGCGGTTGTCCTCAACTGGCCGCCGAGTGAATCCCACGTTGCAGAAGACGGACTCTGCAGACTCTCCGAGCCGGAGAGCATCCGTCCTCATTATTCCGGAGTGGTCGCCCTGAGACAGATCAGACGGCAGCTGCTAACGACTAAGCTTGAATAACCCCTTAAAATCTCATGCTCCGTCTCATTTCTTTAATTTTTTTTTTTTTTTTTTTTTTAGTTCTTATTTTTATCTCTCGAACATCGCCGTGTGGAAGGGGTTGTAGCAGAAATGCTCGTGGTGGTCTTTCTAAGTTTAGAGCGGCTTTTTTTTTTTTTTTCTTGTTCCGGAGTGTTCTGAAGGGGCCCGGAGGGTCGACATTATGGCGGCGTGGCCGGCGAACAGCTGCCCGGAAGCCCCGCCCCCTTACAAATCTCAGCCAATCACGTGGGGGGCCATTAATAAGTGGATGAAGGGATGAACATTCGGGATCCGGAAGTTTGGATCGCTTCCTTCTATCCTTTTAGACAGAAAACAAAAGTGGCAGCAACCATTCATTCATTCATTCATCCTTTCATTCATCCATTAATTCATTCATCCTTTCATTCATCCATTAATTCATTCATTCTTTCATCCAATCATTTGTTCATTCATACATCAATTCATTCGTTCATCTATCATCCATTCATCCCTCAATTTATCCACCCATTAATTCATTCATTCTTTCATCCATTCATTCATGGATCCATTCATTCATTCATTAATCATTCTGTCATTCATCAATTCCTTCATTTATTTATCAATCATCCATCCATTTTTTCATTAATTGTCCAAACAAATCGTTCATTCATTCATTCACCCATTCATCCATCAATCAATTCATTTATTCATTCATCCACCCATTCATTCATCTCTCATATATAATTTCATTCATTCATTCATTTACCCATTCATTCATCCATCCATCCGCCCATTCATCTGTCCATTAATTCATTCATTAATTCATCAATTCATTCATTGATCAATCATTATTTCATTCATCAATTCCTTCATTCATTTATCGTTCATCCATCGATTTTTTTCATTAATTGTCCATCCAGTTGTTCATTCATTCATCCACCAAGTCATTCATCTATCATATATCTATTCATTCACCCATTGATCCATCAATCAATTCATTCATTCATTCATTCATTCATTCACCCATGCATGCATTCATCTCGTCATTCATTCATTTGTTCATTTGTTCATCCATCTATCCATCCATTCCTTCATTCATTCATCTCGTAATTGATCAATTCATTCGTTCATGTATCCATCATCCGTCCATTTATGCATTAATTTTTCCATCCATTCATTCATTTATCAATGCATTCATTGATCCATTCATTTTTTCATTCATTCATAGCTCCTTCCATCCTCCCAATTATTCATCTATTAATTTGTTGATCCATTCATTCATTCATTCATTCATTCATATTTCCATCTTCATCTATTCATTCATTCATTCATTTGTCCATCAATTCATTCATTCATACATCCATTGGTTCATTAATCCAACCATTCGTTCATTCATCCATCCATTCATTGATCCATTTATTTTTTCATTCATTCATAAATCCTTCCATTCATTCATCTATGAATTCATTAATCCACGGATCCATTAATTTGTTCAATCATACACAAATCTTTCCATCCTTCTATTGATTCATCCATTCATCCACACATCCATTTATTCATAGATGTAATCATTCAAGCATCATCCCGACCTCTTGGACATGGCACGTTCTCTCCATTTCCTCCTCCGTGGGTTCTCCATGTTCTCCAGCCATGGTCGTCTCCATGCTCCCACGTTCTCCTACCTGGTCTCTGGGTTCTCCATGCATTCCCGCCCAAGATCTCTCCATGTTCTCCTTCCTGGGTTCTCTCGCGGTTCTCCTGTGATCGACAGGTGACTTCCTAAGCCCCGCCTCTTTGGCGCCGACCAAAACACAACGTCTCCATCCGTCCGATTTGGTCGTAAGGTTTGAAAACGGGTGCAGAAAAACAAAATCTCCAGGACCACCAGCACCACCTCCACCCCTCCATTGCCTGCCGTTGCAGCGGGAGGCAGGTGTTTGCATCAGAAAATGTCCTTTTCAAACATTCGGTTTCAGCAGCTGTTGTCAGAAAATCCTTATATTCTTTTTTTTTTATATTCATTTATATGTATATTTAATTTTTTTGTTTTTTATTTTTTATTTTTTTTTCTTCTTCTTTGATATTTTTTTTTTTTTTTTGTTAATTTTTTTTCACATCCACCTTTCCTTTCCCCCACATTCGGGAACATGGATTAATCAAAATCCACAGCAACAGCGTTCAAAGAAAATTTGAAAAAAAAAAAAAAAAAACATATATGCGTGTATCCGTGCGCTTTACATCTTGGAAAACACTCATCGTGATAATCCGTCTCTCTCCTCGTCGGCTGGCAGATAGACGGAGATAAACCCATCTATGGAGGAGATAGGCCCCTCGGCCGCTACCGGCCCAGATGAGATTTCTGATCCCTCCGGCGTGTTCTGGGTCGTCCATGAGGTTTTCCCGACCAGCTGGATGTGCCCTAAATGCCTCCCGCAGGCGTGTTCACCGACTTTCGGCATCTCAGAAAGATACTTTCTTCCTCTGAGTCGTTTTTTGTTTTGCTTTTTTGAATCCCAAGATCTGCAAAGAGGTGAGGCCCACACTGTTGCTAGGTAGAATACAGATTCAAATGTTCTGATTGGTTGATTATTCTAAATGAATTAATGTGATTGGTGAGATTACAGCCCTTGGGCTCAGTGGAATCAAAACAGACAAAAATAACCTGAAAAACCGTAAACAGCACAACAATATAAGACCGAAAATATAAAAAAAAAATATGTAAAAATAGAAATAACAATTAGAGGAATAAAGAGATGAATATGTAGAAAGAAAAAAATGTAAAGATTTATTTTTTTGATCCCCACAGGGGAGATTCTTTTGTCACTGCATTGTCACCGTTATATAGCATCAATAATTTGAATTTAATATAACAACCAACATGGATAAAGATAAAAAGAAAAATAGAAAACCGAATTAGGTCAGAGAAGTGAAACAGAGAAAAGTTATAAAAACAAGGGTTTATGTTATTTCCTGTGGGAGAGGTTCAAGTTTTTTGTGCCGACAACCACTCTGCGGTCAAAACAGTTGTTTTAATCTTTTTATTTTTGATTGATTGTCTTATCACCGGTTGAGATTGATCTCCGTGTGTTACACATGTGATTGGATGTTTTCGACCGGTTAAGCCCCGCCCCCGGCCCCCCAGTGGTGGCGTCCGGGATCGGCGAACGATGAACGAATGAACGGATTCAGTTTGGTGAGACGCGGCGCCGGAGAGATTTTAGCTTCGCCATAAATCGACCCGCTTTGCAATTAATGAAATCCCCGCCGTCAGGGTTTGACGGATAGATCTCCTTCCTGTTGGTCCTTCTGGCGTTCTACCGTTTCTCCTGATTAAGAGTCTGAAAGCTCCAAGAAATCCTCTGCCGCTATTTTATTTAGATTGTTTCTCTTCCAGACCATTTACAGCTGTCAAGGAAGATGGTTTACCAATATCTAGACTTTCACTTTTAAAGGAAAAAAACGATTCAATATTACCAATATATATATATATATATGATATATTTTTTTTACCATGTATATTGGGGAAATTATACATACATGGAAAATATATCTATTTTTTTCTACATATATGGGGAAATTATATATAAATGGAAATACATATATATGGAAATGATATGTATATATATATATATCTGTATCTATGTATATATATATATATATATATATATATATATATATAATTTACCATATATATATGGAAAATTATTTATATATATATATTTATTTATTTATTTATTTTATTTTTTTATTTATTTTTTTTACCATATGTATTGGGGAAATTATACATACATGGAAAATATATCTATTTTTTTCTACATATATGGGAAAATTATACATATGTATATATATATATATGGGGAAACTGCATGTGTATATATATTTCTTCCATGTATGGGGGAATTTATATGTATATATATAATTTCCCCTTATAAGTTGAAAAAAATAAATATATTTTCCATATATATATATAATTTCCATATATACATACATATATATATTTCCATTCTTCCATTCCATATTTCATTCATTTATTCATCATCTATTTCGCTCATGCATTCAAATGTGATATGGAGATAAACAACCATTCACTCAGTCACAAGCCATTTATAGACTTTTTTTCACGCTTCACGCAAAGACGCAAAGATTCACTCACTTATTCATGTCATATATTCACATTACGATCACCAACCATCACGATATAGACAATCAACCATTCACTCATTCATAAAGACCAAATAAACATCTACTCACTCTTTCACAATTCATAAACAGCTTAACAACTATGAACTCATTCAAATATTTTTAATTATCCACAGGCTCATTCACAGCCATTCACTCATTCATTCTTTTTTTTTTTTTACTGTTTACACAATTTCATACTATTATTTATTATTGTTACGTTTTACTTGAAACTCTGGCACAACAATTTCCTTTGGGATAAATAAAGTTGTCCTTATTCTTACAGACCTATTTACAACCAGTGACTCACTCATTCACAAATAGAGCTTTACATTGTTCACTCATTCATAGACATATTATTATTCACTCACGCATTCATCGACTCACAAAAATTCACTCATTCACGCGTCCGACGTCCTCCGACGAACGTCCTGCGTGATTTTTAAACCGCCGGACGGATTCCGCGGCCTCCAGCTGCGAGAACTTCATCGACCGGGCCGGCGAACGCGTGAAACCTCATTTAGCCGAAGCTAATCCGCCAACCGAGAGCGTCGGCCGACGTCTGAACCCTCTGGAGCTCCGAGAGGCTGCTCCCTCAGCAGATCCTCCACACCGGATAAATAACGGCGGGGAAAACACAGCGAAAGAAGCGCTGAAGGTCACGGGAGGAGGGAGGTGGAGGCGCGCAGCCGCTGCCGGCCCTTTAAGTAGAATTTAATATAAAGAAAGAAACAGTATCTCAGGGGCCCGAGCCAAGGCTCTGGCAGGAGGGGCCGCATTTCACAGAGTGCCGGGCAACTTTGTCAGGTAAACGTGACCGTTAGGGACAAGTGAAGATTGATGGAGGCTTTTTTTTTTTTTTTTTTTTTTTTTTTTTCTCTTGGCTCAGCAGTCTTTGACTTGGGTGGAGGTGGAGGTGGAGGTGGTGCAGGAGAGGAGGAGGAATGATGGATAGGAATGCGCGTCACTTATATCCCTGGGTCGGTCTATCACATCCGCGAGTGACGGATGAGAAAGAGGGGAGGAAGAAAGATGGCGATGGCGGCGGCGGCGGCGGCGGCGGCGGCGGCCCTTTCATCCCGGGGTCGTCAAATATTGACATGCAACTGAGAGTAAAAAAAACAAAAACAAATATTTGTGATATATTAAATAAAATTATATATATTAAAATTATGCGTTATATAATAAGAAAACATTTAATAATAATATTATTAAATGATTACAGAATAAGATTTTTTTAATCGAATTTGAAAGTAATATGATTGGTCAAATCATGAAGACATCAGATTGATAAATCAATCAAAAATAGATTAATGAATGAAATGATATTACAAAAGTAATTTAAATACAATTAAATATTAACTCCATTAGATACATTTTTCTCTTCAGTAAGGTAGCATATATATGTGTGTGCATTTATATATATATATAAGATTATTTCTGACCTTAACATTTATAATCATATTTTTGTCCTATATATATATATATATATACTGTCTCTGAAAATTAGAATATTGTTATAAGGTTCTTAATCTTCCTAATGCAATTAGGAAAAAATTAGAAAAATGCAAAAAACAAAAAATTACTTTTTTTCACCCTAATATTTTGAGATTGGATTTTTGAGTTTTTTCTAAGATTTAAGCCATAATCAGCAATAATAAAATAATAAAAAGGGCTGGTAATATTTCAGGTGATTTGTAATAAATCCAATAGGTATAACATTTTTGTTTTTGTAATGCAATACAGAGGTAAAAGAACTTTATCACAATATTATACTTATTTAAAATGTATAAAAAAGGTGTATCCAAACTGTTGAGCCATGTGAATAAAAAGTTTATTTTTTTTCCTATACATATATATATATATATATATATATATATATATATATATATATATATATATGTTTGTGTATAATGTAAAAATAGGAAAAATCTGATTGAACTAAATTAAGTCCAAAAATACTTAAGCAAATTGCGCCTTCTGTGATGAATGCTAATCTACGAAGACACCGTCTCCCCCTCTTTCACCAACGCACATTGTTGCCATGGTAACATTCTCAGGGCAACTATAATCTAGTGATATTTTAAAAAGCAGGGAAGGCCTTCACGGAAAATAAGGAGTAAGAAAGGTCGACGCCCACTTTTCCAGACGCCGCCGTCGCTTCGACACTTTACGTTCGCCAGAATCTCATTAGGACGTCCGGACACGAGATGCATCTCTGTAATCTGATTACAATCACATTTTAAACCACCTTCAGCCGGGGTCGGGATCAGATTCGCCGCAATTAGATTTTGGAGTTGTTGCTTTTTTTTTTTTTTTTTTTTTTGTTTTGTTTTTTTCTTTTTTTTTTTGTTGTCCAGACTTTTGGAAAATCAATCCGGTCGCTATCTGGTTACGATCAAATCAAATTTGACAGTCCGAACAAGGTCAAATGGGAATTACCAGAATGGCTGTTTGGGCCAATGAGTTGGTGCCACATTTAAAAAAAAACGATATATTTTAACCTTTTTTTTTGTGGTTTTCTTTTTTAGTTTTTCAACCATTTCCTTTTGTGTCTTAATATAACCAGACTTCGGTTCTTATCAAAAATAATGAAATGACTCTGGAAGCCGTTTATCGTCCCGGATTCGGTTTCCAGTATCGCCTGCGACGTCGGCCTCTTGAATGACAGAGCTGTTTTGGATTATTCCACAGAGGGATGAATGGGTGAATCTTCAGAGTTTAACCTGTAACCAAGTTAGAGTTTTTATTTGAGACGGTTCGGACGTAGACGGAGGAAGGAGGGTGAAGATCTGAGTAGAAGGATGCTGAGGTCTAAACCAGGGGTCGGCAACCTTTAACACCCAAAGAGCCATTTGGACCCGGTTTCCTCGGAAAAGAAAACACTTTTTGACGTCTAAAATAAAGGTATCACTGTATATATTGCTTTTTATTACCTTTACACTTTGTATAAACAAGTGTGTTGTGTGTTGCTTCTGAAATTCACAAAGTATTACAGAGAAAATTAAATTTTATTCATGTGATGAACTCATTTTGAGCTTTGGGCTTTCAGAGCGTGTAGCGGAGCCTTGACCTGAATTTTAAAAATAAATCGGGAAAAAAATCACTGTCATTAAACAATAAAAAATAAATATTTGCAAAATATCTTCATAAATATTTATTTTACCTGGTTTGAACTTGAACTTCTGTGCACAGCATCTGCAAATCGGGACTTTACCGGCTTCCGCCACTGTGACGTTATTTTGAGCGGCGAAAAATAATAGATATAATTTTATTTAATATTTCAAGATCACAATAGTCTTCCAACTTAGAACTAAAAGTTAAAAAAAGGAATTAACACAAATGAAATACACTTCAATTAAATTTATTTTCCCAAGCCACTCGGAGCCGCAGTGTAAAGATAAAAGAGCCGCGGGTTGCCGACCCCCGTTCTAGCCTAAGAAGAAAAAAAAAAAAAACAACAGTAAAAATATTAGTAAAATTAAACCAAAATTCATTTTATAAACAAAATAAAATACGAAATCTCCTTTACAGCATTACGAACTCTTGCTCTACGATGCCTCTTAAACGCCCAACATCTACCCGAAAGTCTGATATAGACCCGCAGAAAGATAGATTTTTTTTTTTTTTTTTTTTTTTTTACTATGTTGTATTTTAGTTTTAGTTTTTTTTTTTTTTTTTTTTTGAACATTTATTAGAACAAATAACAAACATTCTTACAAAACCTCATGACAAGATACACATTATACAATATTCTTTAAAGGTATAATTATTTCTACCATCCATTTAGCAATTCACTTATATCCTCAACAGTAAGCGAAAGAAAAAGAAAAAAAAAATAAAATAAAAAATAAAAATACAACATAGTAAAAAAAAAAAAAAATCTAGCTCAGTCAAATAAAGATAATATCCTCAACTCTCCAAATAATTTTTGATGGGTGCCCATTTGTCAAAATATAGGTCTGTCTGAAGTCGTAGGTTTGCTGTTATATGTTCCATGCAGTTTCCATCCTTAAGCCTTTGCCTGGTCCAGGGTAGGTTTGTGGAGTTTGAGCCAGTTTACTTGATCATTTTATGCGCAATTAATAGAAGAACTCTGAGCAAAAACACCTGTTTTTTTTCCTTAAATCACTTGTTGATGCTGCACCCATAAGCCTGGATGCCTGGTTGTTTTACGGCAAAACTTTCAGTGGAAATCTTCTCGTCATGACAGCTGGACTTGAATTTCTTCCCTTGAAGACGTTTCGGCCCTCGTCCCAGAGAGGCTTCTTCACTTCTGATGACCTGAGGGGAGTTTCCAGATGAACCTGCAGATCGAGGTTACGATGCTTGTTCTGTAAATGGAAGAGATGATCGGCAGAAGCTAGTTCTAAGGGGGTTGTTATGCTAGCGGGATTGCTGCTCGTTGGGGTGCAAGGAGCAACATTTGGGGACTACCTAATCTAGGCAATCCCCAAAATTTGCTCCTTTGCCACCACAAGAAGATTTCGACAAGAATTCACCACGACATGGATGACTGAGAACCTCCAGAGACAATGAGAAAACATGTATTCTGCTCATGCTACACAAGTGTGTTGCTTTTCTGTCATCGTTGGTTTGGCGCTCCAACGGCGTTCTTGGTTTCTTGTAATAAGTAATTGTCCACCCCTCATGTAGAGACTGGAGTTTCTCCTCTTGAAGACGTTCTAAAGCTAAAGAAGCCTGTTGGATGAAGGTGAAACATCTTCAAGGGAGACATTCAACCATCACCTGGAGATCTACGAGCAGAGACATACAACTCTCAGACTCTAATTGGTGCTTCGGGACAATGTTTGGGAGAATGTGGAGTCGGAATCCAACCGTGGACCTTCTTGCTGTGAGGTGGAAGCCACTGCTGCACCGTCCATTAACACCTCTTCTGTAGATAAACCTCCACTTTTCTCAATTTTTTGGGGTGTTATTTTACCTTCAACCTACCCAACTCTACGGTGGAAACCCCTGCATGCTAGGTGTCGAACCTAGGGATTGGGGGTTACATCATTTCCTGTGAGATACCGAGACAAATGCCGTTTCCTGCAGTCTCATCTCTTTGTGTCCTTATTCATTCAGCTTATTCTTCAATGCCGTGTTATTTAATTTTTTGTATTATCCTGTCCTTGAGGAGCGAGAAGCCGAGCCTCTTCACATGTCAAACGCCAATTGCTTTCCCTTTTCTTCTTTTCCTCCCCGCCGAACCTCACCAACCCCACCGCCGCCGCCCCCACGCTAAACAGATATGCTTACATGGGTTTACATGTCAGATTTCATTTTTCAAAGCGCCGTCGGTGGCGGAACACAGACGACGAATAATGGCGAGGGACGGTGTTAACAGAGCCAAAGGATAATGGTTTCCATTCATCCGGGGAGAACACGACTGGGATTATGCACGTGAAAAGTAGTATTATCCAGAGAGTACTCCTTGGTCTCCTCTCTCCAATATACGGACTCTTAAATCCCATAAACTGTGCTTTTTATTGCTATTTTTTTGTACCTTTGCGTTCCCTTTTGTACGGTATGGTATGTTTACGCAGAAGTTGCAGCGCAGTGAGTCACGCTATCTGCGCACCTTTAAGTGGCTTTTGTTTGGCTGAATGAACCATCTCCTTCCCGGTCCTTGAAGCGTAACTTTTATGTGCCTTTTCAGTTTTTCCGCCGGTCGGAGGTTACGTATGGCGGCGTGGGGGTTCGGGCGGCGCGACGCAGGAGGTCAGCGATGCATGCCGATGATTTGCTTTGCGATAAAAATGCTTCTCTCCGTAATTGCCTGTGGAGATACATACTTTGATAAAAGCCTTTGGGGTTTCCAGGTCAGCTTGAATGAAAGAAAAATGAATACATAACTTCATAAATAAATACAGCCGCCATCGGAAAATATCAGCAGCCATTGCGTTACACTATCTGGTGTTCTTGTCTAGCTTTCGCTGAACGGCCTTTCATTGGCGACGCCTCCCCAAATAACTCCACCTGAACCGAAAAGACAAAACAAAGGTACGGGAAGGAAACCAACTTTATTGTAACGACCCAATAATCTGGGGGAGTTGGTTCGAATTGAAAGGGGGCAGGCAAAAAAAGCAAGCCAGACCATTCTGGACCAACTGAAGAAGCGTACAAGAGTTCCTGTCAAGCATACAGGTGTCCATTTGAGCATACTCATCAGCCCAGCCACAGCGGGCTATCCGAGGGAGCTACCTGGGGTTCCTGTTAAGCATATCGATGTCCCTTCAGGTGGTGCAACCAGCCCAGCCATACCGGACTTTCCAAGGAAGCAAACCAGGGTTCACCTTAAGCATACCACTTCAGGGTACCAACCAGCCCAACTGTACCAGGCTATCCAAGGAAGCGTACCGGGGTACACTTGATGCATACCACTTCAGGGTACCAACCAGCCCAACTGTACCAGGCTATCCAAGGAAGCAAACCGAGGTTCACCTTAAGCATACCACTTCAGGGTACCAACCAGCCCAACTGTACCAGGCTATCCAAGGAAGCATACCGGGGTTCATTTCAAGGTACCAACCAGCACAACCGTACAAGACTATCCAAGGAAGCATACCGGGGTTCACCTTAAGCATAACCGTGTCCATTTCAGGGTACCAACCACCTCAATCGTACCAGGCTATCCAAGGAAGCAAACTGGGGTTCACCTTAAGCCTACCCATCTCCATTTCAGGGTTCTCACCCGCCCCGGACTATCTTAGAAAGTCCTCTAGGGCTTGTTTCAAGCAGACCAAAGAGGACAAGTGTGGATGCAACCTAAGTCTGATCCAGGATCAAACTTGAATACCCAATTTTGCCACGTTGAAATGTTTGACCTTTATTTTTTCCTGAGTTCGCACTGTTGAGTCCTGCAGTGCAGTGCAGTTACATTTTTCTTCCCGAGTTGTTTTATATTTTGCTATTACAAAAAATGAACACGTTAATTTAGTGATGGCTAATGATTTACGACATTTGACCCGTCATTTGTCATCAAATCCATTTTCACCTGGGGTGACATCATGCCAATCTCACCGCAAGGTGGCGAATATTCTGCTAATACCCTCTTTGCTAGCTGCACGTAAACAACAGAACCACTAAATAGCAGTGTGAGCTCAACGTCAGTGAGTGTCTCCATCAAGGATTGTACTTCAGCCAATTGTCACCCCCCCAACACACATACACAAACAGCGATGCCAGACAAACAGTCATTACTATATTACACCGACCCTTCCGTGCGATGTCCGATCGATAATTTGAAAAAAAAAATATCACGTTATGTGATAATTTGATGCTGTGGTGACACTTTGCATCGATATTTGCTCTCACACTGTCAGAGGGTTAGACGGCCTGACTGATTTGGTTTTGTCCTGCTTCTCCAAATCGCTTCTCTGTTTTATTTATCTAAACTTAATACGGATTCCTCAAATTATCTCACAGATGTTAGCGGTGCTAGCTTAAAGAGCTAACCGCTAGCGATAACAAGGCATCTGCTTGGCTGCGATTGGGATTTCAGTTACGGCATTTTAAGCCAAGAGCTCGGTACGTTCAAAACATACGTCGATGACATGCTAGTATTTGTTTCTGGCAGTCGAACAATGAACCGACACTTATTGACGTTAGCCGTCACCGCGCTGCAGCGATATCTGCGCGCAATCCAGCTAACCAATCGCCTTTTTCGTTGAGGAATCGTCTGAATGATTGACAGGTCACCTGTCCTGGATAAACCCCGCCTCTCCCCCCGATGGCAGCCATGATTGGCTACGATGGTTATCGATTCAGTTGGATTTTGTCTGAGGGTACGGCGCCCTTGGAGTTTTCTTTGTAGCGCCAAGGACGTGTTTTCACGATTGCGCGGTCGCGTACGAGAATCCCACGATTCTTACGAACCGTGACTCGTTCATTTCATCTCCCGTCCTTCTTCGAGCTCCATCAGTGTGCGTGAAACTGACCGACACGCTTCTGAACCTCTGATGGATATTCCCTGCTTTCTGACCCTTCTGATTTTACCTCGTCAAACACACACACACACACACACACACACACACACATACACACGCTCTGTCCGAACTCCGACCGCTCTCGAATCTTTAATTTAGAACTGAAGAAACAATTTCACGGTGAACAAAACATAAAGCCCTATGACACAAAACACACACACACACACATATATATATATATATATATATATATATATATCAATGGGGGTCACATTTATAAATCAAGATATTAAATAGATCAAATAAAAATAATATAGAAAAAAATCAAATAAAATTATAGTTAAAAAAAATTAAATAAAAGAATAAAAGGAATAAGAGAAAAGGGTCAGTTACTGTGGGGTGAAGTTTCAATGATTACTAAAGTGATGTCCGCACTATTCATCCATTCACCCATTTGTCCGTTCATTTATTAGATTATTCATCCATTCATCTGTTCATTCATTTACTTGTTACAACCCTTATCCTGTAAAGAGGATTACTTGGAGCCGATCCCAGCCAGGGCAAGAGGCAGGGAGCGGTCAGCTGTCAATCACAGCATCAGCTGTCAATCAAAGCATCAGCTGTCAATCAAGGCATCAGCTTTCAATCAAAGCATCAGCTCTCAATCACAGCATCAGCTGTCAATCAAAGCATCAGCTGTCAATCACAGCATCAGCTGTCAATCAAAGCATCAGCTGTCAATCAAGGCATCATCTGTCAATCACAACATCAGCTGTCAATCAAGGCATCATCTGTCAATCACAACATCAGCTGTCAATCAAGGCATCAGCTGTCAATCAAAGCATCAGCTGTCAATCACACCATCAGCTGTCAATCAAAGCATCAGCTGTCAATCACACCATCAGCTGTCAATCAAAGCATCAGCTTTCAATCAAACCATCATCTGTCAATCACAACATCAGCTGTCAATCAAAGCATCAGCTGTCAATCACAGCATCACCTGTCAATCACAGCATCACCTGTCCATCAAAGCATCAGCTATCAATCAAAGCATCAGCTGTCAATCACAGCATCACCTATCAATCAAAGCATCAGCTGTCAATCACAGCATCACCTGTCAATCACAGCCCCACATATAAAGACATACAGCCATCCATTGCTCGTTCAAAGCTACGTAGAGTTTCCAGCGGATCTCCTGATTGGTTTTGGGACAGTGAACCCTGGGAGAACCCTGGCAGGCGAAGGTGGAGAAGCTAAAGCTGGAAGAAGGAGAGAAGATGGAGATCCCATGCAGAGAAAACCCAGCTGGCTGCCGCCTTCCCGCAAGGCAGGAGCGCCAACCTCTGCGGCGGCTCGCCGTCTGTCGGAAACATTTCACGGGATATCGGATGTGAACCTCATGGTTGCATCTCCTGACGTTCCTCCGGGTGAAAATTGACTTCTTTGTTTTCTTTTTCTTCTTTTTTTTTCCCCTTTTGCAGGTTTCCCTGCAAACCAAATCCGTCCAGCGCTCAGACGTCCAGCTAGCACACACACACACACACACACACACACACGTTGGAAACGCTGTGATTACAGTGGTAAACAGTTGACAAACGCTTGCACAAAATTACAGCGGCGGCATCTGCGAAACCAAGGAAAAAAGGATGAAAAAAGAAAGTAAATATAATAAATCATGTTTCCCAACATAAGTGAATAAGGAGAAAATAAGTGAATGGATGAATAATAATAATGATGTGATCATGATGATAACGATGATGATAAAAATGATAATATAATAATACCAATAATAATAATAATGATAATACAAATAATAATAATATGATAATGATATTGAGAAATATAATGATAATTATAATATAATTCAATAATATATCAATAAATAATAATAATAATAATAATAATATGATGATGATGATTATGATGATAAATATGATAAATATTGTAATATAATGATTTCAATAATACCAATAATAATAATAGTAATAATACAAATGATAATTATAATAATATGATAAATATGATGCTAATTATGATATAAACATAATGATAATTAAATGTAATGTACATTAAATAATATTAATATAATGATAATTAAATATAATGTACATTAAATAATATTAATATAATGATAATTAAATAATTTTAATTAATAAAATAATAACAATAATACCAGTATTAGTAAAATGATGATGATGATGATGATAATAATAATATTACCAATAATAAACCTCCCCCTCACAGTTGACTGTCTATAAGAGAATGGGAGGATAAATGTCGGAGCTTCTCAGTCATCGTGATAAATTCTTGTGGCAACTGGACTTGAATTTTCCTCACTTGAAGACTGAAGAAGCCTCTTGCACGAGAGGAGAAACATTTTAAAGTGAAGTCCAGTGATCTGTATGGTTGTGTTTCTTTGACATGAATGAAAGGGTGAATAAAAATATGTCACTATATGACGTGTGAATGAAAGGCTGAATAGTTGCGTATCTATATATACATGAATGAAAGGGCGAATCATTTGTTTCTTTGACATAAAAAAAAGGTGAATTATCGTATCTTGAACGAGAGGGTGAGTTTTTATATTTCTTTCACATAAATGAGAGGGTGAATGGTTACATTTCTCAAAAGTAATGACTCCTTTCACGAAAATCCCCATCAAAACTTACCAAAACACATTTTAAAAACCCTTTCATTTCAATCAATAATTGCAAACATTGATTAGTACTGAGAAATCAATCGCTCCTGATTGGGCCTGCTCAGATTTTTTTCCCCTGTTCTTTCAAGATGGTGCATTTTCTTACCCTTCCTTCCCCTCATCTCCTGAAAAGCAATGGCTTCCCAATCATTTCATGTTATCCGAACCTTTCAGCAGCTTCCTGCATGTGCACGGCCACACGTATAATGTAATACGCATTTGCGTGTGTGTGTTTGCACGAACTGCAGGCATCCAACATTTCCACCATAAGTGAACAATTTGTTCATATGCAAATGTCCCTCTTGTAATCCCCCGCTTGTCTGAATTCGCATGCCGCTCTGAAAACGCCAACAACCCCTCCAACCCCCGCAACCCACGACCCCCTTCCCGCCCCCACCTGCCTTTCAACGCACAAAACAAATGCTATTTATCTGCAGATGCACATCGCACACAGGTTTCTAACAACAAGAGTACAGAATTAGATGATGCTAATCATTATCATTCCTGGAACTGTACCTTCATTTTTTTGGACATGTATGCTCTCTCTCTTTTTTTTTTATTTTACCTTGCAGATTTTTACTTATCAAATGTTTCAACTTTAATGTTTTTTTTTTTTTTTTTTTGTCCTATGACCAAAATTTTTCACATTTGGTGACTGTTTTAAAATGATTAATTAATTGATAAATCAATTAATTAACTAATGATTAATCTGTGTCAGCATACGGCGCGAGTGAGGTGAAGATTTTTTTTCGCATTTATTCCTCTCTGATTATCAATATAAATCGTAACTAAAAGATTTTAATCACAGGTCATCAATTTTTCCACTTTTATATATTTCCTTTTTTTTTTGTCTATGATATTTTTGCTATAACATTGTGATTTTTCGATTTTTTTTTTTAATTTTTTTATTTTATTTCCTGATTCAATCACTTTCCCTCTCATTATTGGAACTTTTCCCTAGTTTTTTGAGGAATATTTATGGTTTTTTTTTTTCGTGTTTGTGTGTTAACATAGCAGATTTTTACGTAACTAATGCTGATATTTAGAATTCCTGTTTATTTCAAAACCTTTTGGGACTTTTTTTGGACTTTTTAAAATAAATGCATTTATTTTATCTTTTTTTTTTTTTTTAACTGAATAAAGATTCAAGATTCAAAGCGTTTATTGTCACATATACAATGTAGAAACATGTTTCCGTGAACAGTGAAATTCCTACTTTGCTGTTCGGGGTAAAGCAAATATGCGCCGGAATAAGAGCGTAAACATTTTTATAAATATGATTACAGATACAAGTTTGAACATTGCAATAGAACAGTGAAACACCGAGTCATACCGAGTTATTTTATTTTTTTTTATTTAACCTCACAGATTTTTTTTAGCAATACTTGCTGATATTTAGAATTCATTTAGTATCAATTATTTAATTTGTCAACTTTATTTTATTTTATTTCTGTGAAAAAAATGTCTCCCTTTTTCTGAAAAAACAATATATATATATATATATATATATATATATATATATATATATATATATATATTAAAAACACCTTTACATACATTACAAATGTATTTACCTTTACAAATACATTTATTATTTTTACAGTTATTTATGCCACAAACTGCGCGAAATAACCGATGACACACTTTTCAAGTTACTGCTGATATGCTGTATTTTACCTCAGTTTTTATGTTATAAATCCTGATCTTGAACATTAATTTAGCATAAATTATACTCATTTTTTTTACATTTCTATGCTCGATTTCTTTTCCCTTATTTTTGGACTTTTTTTAAATAAATATACGTATTTTTAGCTTTTTCATTGATGACATTTCCTGGGAAAACATGAAAGGAAAAAAAAAAAAAAAAAAATACAAAACAAAATCACATTTTCTGCCATTTGGACTGCAGGTTCCTCAGCAGGTTCTGGATGCTGATCCGGATCTCCAGTTCTGATCCGGGACGATCCGTCTCGCCGAGCCGTGGTTGTTTCATCTCACCTGCAGGCAGAACGCGCAGTTGTTCCTGTCACTTCCAATTAGGATGTCTAAAAGGAACATCGTGAAGCGCACACACACACACACTCACACACACACCTTCAACCGAGAAACAACAGGGATGACAAATCAGAGTGATTTTTTTTTTGTTTTTTTTCACTGACTCTGTTCTCCTTCAACCGTCTGACAGGAAGCAGCACCTGCTGAGCAGGAAGGGGGGAGTTGAAGAAGGGGAAGCACATAAACACAGCAACTGTTTTCTGTCAGTCTGGATGAAATCACACGCGGTTCCCCTTTCATTTTTGTTGCCGCCACTTATTATTTGAGCGATAAAGGACGGGATGGCTCCCGGCGTGAAAGTGGAGCCGGTGAGCGTCGCGTTCAACAGTGAACGCATCGTCACATAGAGGGAAGCCGTTTGCAGACGTGAAGCTAAAAGTGAATGGGAACAAATATATTCACTGACAAAAGGCTCAATATCGTCTTGTTCTTTTCCGTCTGGCTTTTCCCTTCAGGGAATCCACCTTCGCCATTTAGCCCTATTCTCTGGATCCTCCTCTCTCACACCAACTTCATATCCTCTCTTATGACGTCCATAAATCTTCTTCTTCTAGACCTCCTGCCTGGCAGCTCTACCTTCAGCAACCTTCTATCCAAACCATCTGAGTCATCATTTTGTTTTGGTCATACATGTCTTGCACCCTGGTGACAAACTCTTTTTTTTCCTTTGGGATTTTTCCTTCAGGAGTTGCAACAGCTAATCCACTTTTTCCATCTTACCCTATTCTCTGGATCCTCCTCTCTCACACCAACTAACTTCATATCCTCTCTTATGACATCCATAAATCTTCTCTTTGGTCTTCTTCTAGACCTCCTGCCTGGCAGCTCTACCTTCAGCAACCTTCTATCCAAACCATCTGAGTCATCATTTTGTTTTGGTCATACATGTCTTGCACCCTGGTGACAAAGTCTTTTTTTTCCTTTGGGATTTTTCCTTCAGGAGTTGCAACAGCTAATCCACTTTTTCCATCTTACCCTATTCTCTGGATCCTCCTCTCTCACACCAACTAACTTCATATCCTCTCTTATGACATCCATAAATCTTCTCTTTGGTCTTCTTCTAGACCTCCTGCCTGGCAGCTCTACCTTCAGCAACCTTCTATCCAAACCATCTGAGTCATCATTTTGTTTTGGTCATACATGTCTTGCACCCTGGTGACAAACTCTTTTTTTTCCTTTGGGATTTTTCCTTCAGGAGTTGCAACAGCTAATCCACTTTTTCCATCTTACCCTATTCTCTGGATCCTCCTCTCTCACTCCAACTAACTTCATATCATCTCTTATGACATCCATAAATCTTCTCTTTGGTCTTCTTCTAGACCTCCTGCCTGGCAGCTCTACCTTCAGCAACCTTCTATCCAAACCATCTGAGTCATCATTTTGTTTTGGTCATACATGTCTTGCACCCTGGTGACAAACTCTTTTTTTTCCTTTGGGATTTTTCCTTCAGGAGTTGCAACAGCTAATCCACTTTTTCCATCTAACCCTATTCTCTGGATCCTCCTCTCTCACTCCAACTAACTTCATATCATCTCTTATGACATCCATAAATCTTCTCTTTGGTCTTCTTCTAGACCTCCTGCCTGGCAGCTCTACCTTCAGCAACCTTCTATCCAAACCATCTGAGTCATCATTTTGTTTTGGTCATACATGTCTTGCACCCTGGTGACAAACTCTTTTTTTTCCTTTGGGATTTTTCCTTCAGGAGTTGCAACAGCTAATCCACTTTTTCCATCTAACCCTATTCTCTGGATCCTCCTCTCTCACACCAATTACCTCCATATCCTCTCTCACTACGTCCATAAATCTTCTCTTTGGTCTTCCAGGGGTGTCAAACTCATTTTCCGCAAGGGCCACATCAGCATCATGGTTGATCTCAAAGGGCCACATGGAACGGTAACAGTAGAAATGGAACTACATGGAATGTAAAATAAATGTATCTACTCCTTCATGTGAAGTTATGACTCATTTACATACAAAAGAGTACGTATGCATTTGCATTGATGTGAAAACAATGATGTTTACTAGTTGCTCTTTTCCTAAAACTAGCTTTTACTGCAGTGTTTTTGGATGCGGCTTTGGTGAACACATCTGCTGCCGTCGTAGTTTGGCTTTTAATTCTCGGACAGTTACTTGTTTTTCTGGAAGGCTAACTTTAGCATACTTGTTTGGACGTAGATTGGACTCTTTGACAGTGGACGCTGCCTCATAACACAAAAAACAAATCGCTTTTTTCTCCTCGAAGCACAAACACATATTGGCCTTCCCATCTTTCTCGAAACAGCCCTCCACCTGCATCGACTTTTCTCTTCCTGGACTTCTAGGGACCATTTGTATTCCTGACAATGTCATTGATGTGGATACACTGCACTCACTTGATGGGTAACCTGAATTGTGGGAAGGTAGTTTATGGTCAATGCACTCGTTTGACTTATTTATTTGCAGACAATCAAACCTTTCAAGATGTTCTGGCAGCCTTGAGTTTGACACATGTGCTCTAGATCTCCAATTCCAGAATCCGTCTACCACTCAACATGACCCAACCATCTCAGTCTGGCTTCTCTGATCTTCTCTCCAAAACATCTAACATAACCTTTCCTTTCATTCTGGCTCATCATCTTCTTTTCTAAAAGTACCCCTGACACTTTTCTCCATCCATTCCAACCTGCTTGAACTTGTTTCTCCACCTCTTTTCCACAAACTCCTACGCTCTGAACTGTTGACCCAAACTACTTGATATCTTGATCTCCACTCCCTGTAGCCTCACCGTTCCACCCGGGTTCCTCAAGTTCACACTGGTATAGTCTGTAAAAGGCTTTATATCTGATTTACAATTTTTTTTGTTTTCTTTTGTTTCATTACAGCCCCTTTTCAGTGCTCAAACAAATGAACGTTGTATCAACAAGGTCAACGGCATACTTGCTAACATTCAGGATGTTGCATAGTTTTGTTCCTTTTCCACCGTATTTCATCCTATTCCTGCATTTTATTGATTTTCACTCATTTCTTTTCTTTTAAATCAGACGCCTTTTTTCCCTTTTAATTCCGACAAAAAGGTTAAAAAAATAAACAAATCTACGAAACAACCTCCACCACAGTTTGGTACAAGATTACCAATCTCAGCCGAGACGCCGTTTCATCCAGTAACCGTCTAGTTGTTCCTCCGGTTCGAGGACAGAACCACTTTGTTTTGCATTTTTAATTTTGGAGTTTCCGTTTCTCAAAAAGGAGCCTTGAAGCTCTTTCTTTTCCCCGCAGATGTTTCCTCCTGGTCCTACATCTCCTCGGGTCAATCTCATTTCCTCTGAGCTCTGTTTCATCTGCCGAATTTGTGCCAGAGTGTGTGTGTGTGTGAAGACAAGATGAGCTTTACAAAGTGGGTTTCGGAGGGGTTAATGGGACACTCTCGCTGGACCGACCCTCTAATCCGTATCCCTGTAGGAGCGAAGATGCTTGAAGGACCCCCCGCAGGGGGTGTCTAATAGCTGGAAATCATCACAAATGATCACAGGGAAGCCTCCGGATTGACCCCCTCACCCCATCACCCCATCACCCCATCACCCTATCACCCCTCCACCACGATTTCAGATGGGCTCAGAAAAGAGTTGCCTTGTCCAACGGGACGCTAATATATTTAATCTTCGCCTTGGACAGATTGGAAGTGTGTCATTGGGCGTTGTGAAGGCTTTTGATCCCCTCCCCCTCCTACTCCCAACACACACACATGTGTATTTAGGAACAGCATGTGTTGGATGTTTTGTAGAGAAGGTCAGAGTTGCCAGGCTAAGATGGTTGGGTCATGTACAGAGGAGCGCAAGTGCATATTTTGGTTGGATAGATGCTGGAATTGGAAGTCCAGAGGAAGACCAAAAGGAGATTTATGGTAGTAGTGAGAGAGGATATGGAGGTAGTTGATTTGAGAGGGGAGGATAGAAAGAATAAGGTGAGATGGAGGTGACCCCTAAAGGGAAAAGACCAAAGGGAAAGGAAAAATTGTCACAGGGGTACAAGACATGTATGACTGAAACAGAGTGATGACTCAGATGGATTGGACAACAATACTCTTCTGTTCATCTCCAAACCATGGTGAAGATCTGGGTAGAAGGTTGGTGAAGATAGAGTTGCTTGGCAGGAGGTCTCGAGGAAGGCCAAAGAGAACATGGACGTCGTGAGAGAGGATAAGAAGTTAGTTGGTATGACAGAGGAGGATAATAAGAATAGGGTTAAATGGAGAAGGTTGTTTCTCTATGGTGACCCCTGGAGGAAATAGCCTAAAGGAAAAGAAAAATTGTCACAGGGGTGCAAGACATGTATGACGAGACAGAGTGATGACTCAGATGGATTGGACAACAATACTCTTCTGTTCATCTCCAAACCATGGTGAAGATCTGGGTAGAAGGTTGGTGAAGATAGAGTTGCTTGGCAGGAGGTCTCAAGGAAGGCCAAAAAGAACATGGACGTCATGAGAGAGGATATGAAGTTAGTTGGTATGACAGAGGAGGATAGAAAGAATAGGGTTAGATGGCGAGGGTAGTTTCTCTATGGTGACCCATGGAGGAAATAGCCCAAAGGAAAAGAAAAATTGTCACAGGGGTGCAAGACATGTATGACGAGACAGAGTGATGACTCAGATGGATTGGACAAGAACACTTTTCTGGGTTGAAGGTTGGTGAAGGTAGAGTTGCTTGGCAGGAGGTCTCAAGGAAGGCCAAAGAGAAGATTTATGGACATCGTGAGAGAGGATATGAAGTTAGTTGGTGTGACAGAGTACGATAGAAAGAATTGGGTTACATGGAGAAGGGCGATTCGCTGTGGCAAAGGAGGAGAAGAAGAAGAACCCCATTGATGTGTGAATTTCTCGTTGGCAATTGTGAATAGAACCATCCAGGTTTTGAAATTATTCCAAACTAATATCTTCCTCATCTTATGCTCTCTAGTCTCCCAGCCTCTTCTTCTTCTTCATCGTTGTTGTTGTTGTTGTGGTCATTTTACAAATCCCACATTGCCCTCAATCTGTCTTTGACAACAAAGCGTCGTCTCGTCCCTCTTCGTCTTTCTTGGTTTGGTCTTTCTAGTCATCAGAAACATGCAGGAAATAGATCTTAACTTCAATTGCGAGCATCGGCCTTTGAAAGTTTTGCGGCGCGTTATTTTTGGGTAAAGCTCCTGTTTTTCTGCCAGCGTCTAAAAAGAGGCCCTGTTGCCGCCCCTCGGGAGCAAATGAAGCAGAACCCCATGCTTCCTCTGAAAGACCTCAGACGGGAGCGGCGGCATCACCGTGGCGACAGCGGTGGGGTTCGGCGGGGGTTCTCGTTTTTAACGGACTCAGATGCGACGCACCGGCATGCTAATAAGGCACTTCGGATTTTCTCCTCGGGGTTCCCGACATCAAGAAGAAGATCAGATCTGGTCCCGTCAGATTTCCCCCGAAGGGTCGATTGGAGTCGCCACGGTAACCGCTAGGGGGCGCCGACGGGCCGAGGAAGGATTGAGAATAGACGGCAATGGAAAAAAAAACTCCCATTAATTAGCTAACATTAGCTTAGCAGGACAGAGAACCTGCCACTGGGAATCAAATATGGCTGACTTCCTGACTCTGACTTCCTGTCTTAGCCCCGCCCACCTGTTTGATTGACAGGTCATCTGAGCCTCGAAACCCTTTATCTTCATCAACACAATGAAGGTCTGCAGATCTTTGAGAGCTGCAGAATGACTGTTAGCTTAGCTAATGATCATAGTACTCATTAAAATATTATTTGCAGTAGCGGCAGTAGTATCATGTAGTATTAGTTGCAGTTGGAGAATAATTCTGATCATTAAAAATACATTATCTTTTCATGATAATCAGCATCCATCCTGAAATGTGTCCTTTCAGAGCGTCTCCATCTCCTTCGCCATCTCTGCACCTGGACCTTGATTGACAGCTCTGTCGCCCCGGGTGACCAGGCCATCCCAAGAGTCACTTCCTTCCACTTTACACATCAAAATTGAAATCTTCTGCGTGCTCCGAACTCCATCACTACCGGCCTTGAAGTCCCAGGAGGCTCTTTTTTATCCAGGTCAGGGTTTAAGTTTTATTTGATTGGTTCTGAAAAAAGAGAGATGACCGGCGTCCATTTTAGCTTTCCTGCAAAACGCCTTTGCACCTTTAATATTGAGAGGTTGTGTTAAAGCGGGATTGAACACATGGAAAGTTGAATGAACAAGCGAACAAACGAGAAAAAAATGAATGATTTAGCCAGTGGATGAATTAGCAAATGAATGAATGAAAAAAATGAACGAGCAAACGATTCATCAAACGAATCAGCAGACAAGCTCGCCAACAAGTGAAAGAAAGGGAGGAGCAAACGAACCGATAGGTGAACGAGCATGCAAGAGAGTAAACAAACAAACAAACGAGCCAATGGATGAATGAACAAATGAATGAACAAATGAAAAATAACCAAAGAGCAAATGAGTCACCAAACGAATCAGTGAACAAGCTCGCAAACAAGTAAAAAAGAAAGGGAGGAGCAAACAAACCAATTGGTGAGCAATCGTGCCAGAAAGCAAACAAACAAACAAACAAACAAGCCAGTGGATGAGTGAACGAATGAAAAATAATGAACGAGCAAATGAGTCACCAAACGAATCAGTGAACAAGCTCGCCAACAAGTGTGAAGAAAGGGTGGAGTGAACAAACCAATAGGTGAGCAATTGTGCCAGAAAGCAAACAAACAAACAAACAAGCCAGTGGATGAGTGAACGAATGAAAAATAGTGAACGAGCAAATGAGTCACCAAACGAATCAGCGAACAAGCTCGCCAACAAGTGTGAAGAAAGGGTGGAGTGAACAAACCAATAGGTGAGCAATCTTGCCAGAAAGCAAATAAACAAACAGACAAGCCGGTGGATGAATGAGCAAATGAATGGACAAACTAACAAATAAACGAATCACCGAATGAATCGGAAAACAAGCTAGCAAACAAGCGATCGAACCAATTTGCGAATGAGAGAGAGAGTCGACGGACGACCGAACAAACGAACAAATGAACAAGCAAATGAAAGAACAAATTAATAAACAAGTAAATGAATAAATGAGCTAACCATCAAATGAACAAATGAACAAGCAAATGAAAGAACAAATTAATAAACAAGTAAATGAATAAATGAGCTAACCATCAAATGAACAAATGACCCTCTAAACCAATGAGCAAATGAACAGGTAAAAAAAAAACTTTAAATTACTCATTTGGTGATGGAAATAGTAATTTTTTTCATATTTAATTTAATTTTTTAAACTCATGTTTTGATTTATTAAATGCGGTGAAAAAACAAACAAACAAATAAAGACAGAAAATAAAATGCTGAAATGTAAAAAGTTTAAAAGTTACCACTTAACAAAATGTTAGTGATTTCACATATATATATATATATATGGAACCTTAAGATTAAATGGCTGTAATAAAACTTGCTAGGCTTTGATAACTGAATAATTTATACCTGTGGGCGGCCCGAAATGCCAAAGATAATTTGAACATCTGAATGCAAATAAGAGCCGCTTCTTCATCAGGCTCCGAGGTCTGACCGACCCGCCGACTCCTGACATTAGAAGGTCCAGCCTCGTCCCCCCGGGGGCTTCAGCAGCCGTCTGCTCGGAGTCACTCAACCGACGCTCGCTCTTCTGCATCTCTTCCCTTTTTTTTTATTTTAGTTACGAAAAGGAGGAGGGAATCTTTGAACAAAATAAAATACGGACGAACTGTGCACTTTAAGGTTTTCTCCTGGTTTTAAGTCCAAAAACATTCAGCAGGTTCAAAGACAACATGAACAAATAGATGAAGAAAGAAAGCAAGCAAACGGACCAGAATTATTTGAAATATTGTTACATTTCAATTAAATTGAATAATGTTTAATACATTTAAAACGAAATAATCAAGAACCAATGAATGAACGCTTTGTTCGCTGGTAGGTTCGTTCATTGATTCGTTCATTGATTCACTCGTTCATTTACTGGTTCGTTTGCCCGTTGGCCAATTTGTTGTTCGTTCGCTCACCAGTTAGTCCACTTGTTTGTGTCCTCCTTTCTTTGCTTATTTATTCATTATTTTGTTCATTTATTCACTCTTTCATTTACTTGTTCTTTTTGTTTGTTTCTTTACTCATTCACTTGTTTGGTCGTTTGTTTACTTAATTCGTTTGCTCATTCATTCGTGAGTTTACTTGTTCGGGTTTTCATTTGTCCTTTTTCGTTTACTCACTCGTTGGTTTGTTTGTTTGTTTGTTAGTTCACTTATTCATTATCGTTCTTTTGCTGGTTAGCTCATTCATTTTCCCGTTACTGGACTCATTCATTCACTCATTTGTTTGCTTGTTCAGATCACGCATTAGTTTCCTGGTTCTTTTGTTCACTTCATTTGTTTGTTCGTTTACTCGTTTGTGTCTTCATTCCTTCATTTGTCTGCTTTTTTGTTCACTTGTTCATTCACTTGCTCGTTGGTTTACTTGTTCTTTCACTAGTTCATGGGTACATTCACTTGTTCGTTTGTTCCCCCTCCTGTGCTCATTCGTTCACTACTTTGTTCACTCATTCACTTGTTTGGTCGTTTGTTCGTTTACTCGTTCGCTCACTAGTTCACTCATTCATTTGCTCGTTCTTTCGTTGTTTAGCTCATTCATTTTCCCGTTAGTTGACTCGTTCGTTTGCTTGTTCGTTCGCACATTTGTTCATTCATTCACTTGTTCGTTGTCTCATTCATTTCCTCGTTTGTCCTCTTGTTTATTCGTTCCCTGATTCTTTTGCTTGTTCGTTCGCTCATTAATTTCCTTGTTTGTTTCCTGGTCCGTTTGTTCGTTCTTTACACAAACAAGCCGTTGAACTTGTTTGACAAATTCTACGATTTAATGTCATTTTATTTTTTTCTCAATCATGTATCAACTCGTTCACTCATAGAAATTAAATTTGATATTTAACATTTACAATAAACATGAGTGCCATTTTAATAATAATGGTTAAAATTTTGCAAGAAAACAGCAAGATAAATAATAGAATCATTTACTGAACCAATTTGTTTATACATGTAAAATAGACAATGTAATACATGTATAAATAGATCAACTTTATTTATCCCGAAGGAAAGTGTTGTGCCACAGTTTCAAGTAGAACCTAACAATAATAAATAATAGTGGGAAATTGTATAAACAATAAAAAAAAGAAAAAAAAAAGTATATATATATGACATACATTTTTTTAAAATATGGCTTATATATTTTTATTTAGTCACAATCAACTTGAATTAAAGTTTTTTGTTTTTTTTTTGTTTTGTTTTCTTACCTGCGCCAAACATTGAAGTTAAGTAAAAAATAAACGTATAAATAAATAAGAATATATAAAAAATGATAAATAAATAAATAAATAAATACGCTTCTGTGACGTTGTCATTCACCTGAGCAGCGATGAATCATAACCTACATTTCAAAGTTTTAACCCAAGTTTAAAGTTTTTTTTTTCCCCCTTTCCCCTCCGCAGAGCTGACACGGCACAAACAGCACGGAGGGGTGGAGGCGTCGCCGTGGAGACAGGAGGAGATGTTGTTCACCGCAGCCTGCTGTCACTTCGGATGATGGCATCACGCCGCGGCTGCCTCTGAGGAACATGACAGGCCGTCGGCCACATTTTCAGGGGACAGGAGGGGTTTTCTTTCACTTCTTCCCTCTAGATGAACACACACTCACACACACACCTCAGGCGTCCCATTCTTTTATTTATTTATTTTTTATTCAATTTTGTTATCATGTACAGATGTACATGTCAATTTCTTTTCATGTCAATTTAAGATTTTGATTCCATCTTATTTCATTACGCGTTTTTCTAAATATTATTTTATTTTATTTTTCATTTAGATTTAAAACTAGTGGGATTTTAATGAGCATTTCATAAAATTTAACTAGAGGGGATTGTGTTAATTTGTGATACACACATCTACAGACCAAATAACTCAAAAATTTATTCATTTATTTATTTGTTATTTATTTATGAAGTAACACATACATATCAGAATATATATACATATGTATGCCTATATGGATGAATAGAATATCACATACATACAGACAAACATAAATACACAATTCTAAATATATAAAAACAAGATACATAGCTATATATACATATATGTATGCATTTATGCGTGCATATATGCATCAAACCATCAAACAGACTCTCTGTGCTAAACTAAACAATCTATTGTTATTGATCAGACAGGAGTAAATGTTGTTATTGGTGGCAATGTAAGTCAAGCAGGCAGCCTGACTTACAGCAAAATTTTATTTAGGATGATCATAACTATTGGTCCATTTTGAAATTCTTTGCAAAATTGCAAACATTTCTGTTTTAAACTAAACAGTCAGGCTTTAAGTATATTTGAATAAAAAATGTTGTTGCCAAGAGGGGACACAGACTTTGATTATGGAAAGTGAATTAAGGAATTGTTATAAACACTTTAAAAAGTTAGAAGTTTCTTATTCTTGTTTTGTTATTGAAAATAAAGCAGAATGCTTGATTTGTTGGTATTAATGAGGTAAATACATTATCAAATCATTTTTTATTTCACTTCTGAATTTATACATACAAACAAACGTTTCTCCAATCCTCAATTCCCCACAGGAAATTACGTCTGATATTGTTTCTTCTTTCCACCAATGTTATAAATTAAGGGGCGTGGCCAACTGGTGGACCGGAAGTGGAGCCGAGTTAGCTGTAGCGACTGGAGCAGAGGAGTGGGACGCTGACGACGGGAGGCATATAAATTTAACCGTTTTCCCTATGAAATTACTGCAATCCGGAGGAAGCATAACTGTTCCACAAATCAAACTCCCCAGAGAGAGGTAGTGAAATTTGAAACTAATTTTTCTTTCATTCAAAGGTTAGACGTCGGCGGGCGGCAGGTAAGAGGCTAGTAGCATTAGCATCTGGCTCCTCCTCCTTTGCTATCTCTGGTCTGTTCAGGACAGACTTAAGATAAAGATAAACTTTTAAAGATAAACTGTTTGTATGTATGTGTGAAAGTATGTATATATGAAAGTATTTGTATATGTATGTACATATGTATGTACTTAGGTATATGTATTTAGGTATGTATGTGTGAAAGTATGAATGTATGTATTTATGTATATATGTATGTATGAAAATATATGTGTATGCATGCATGTTTGTTTGTATGTATGCATGTATGTATATATGTGTGTGTGTATTTATATAAGTTTGTATGTATGCATGTGTGTATTTATGAACGTATGTAGGTGTGTATGTATGTACTTATGAATTGCGTATGCGTAACAGTTATAATGCCAAAAAAAAGAAGTAATTATGACAAAAAATAGAAAGGCAGAAGACTAAATAAATCCATGAATAAATAGACAGTAATATTAACAGTCTGTGTTAAATTCTAAAATGGTTGATGACCATCAAATCTAAACGCTGCAATTGCTGAAGCTACATTGTGCAGCAGTCAGTAGCCAAAATTCACTGAAATATTTGCATGTGAGTCTGCATTTTGACAAAAAAAATCCCAGATTACTTTGTGATCTGTACTGGGACCGATGAGAAGCAGGGGTGTGAAGGTTACCTGGAAAAAACAGATTTATGAACGACAGGGTACCGAGGGGTGAGAGGATGTAAATATTCAAAAGTGGAGGATTTTAAGCACTTTGGTTTGCTGAAGGGAGTAGCTGAGAGGATAATAGGGGTTCCCAGAAAGTTTTAAATGTAAAGTAACAAACTTTATCTCCACTGAATCATGTTCTTTCTCATTGATGGAACCTTTAAAACAGACAATTCATCTAAATCTTGCTGTGATGGTCTCGAGTTAGTCATTTCTGTTGTTCTGTTTGCAGGGTTGTGGGATTTTTTTTCCAACAATATGAATGGCAAATTTGACAATGAAAAAAATGTGATGAGGCCAATCTGTAATTCCAAGTAAAAATTACTCAGGGTTTAGGGTAGTACTGCAAGTAAAATATGCAATATATTTCCCATTCACCACATTATTTTGAAATGGTCAAATTGGCACATGAAATGATGAATTTAATCTTTTTCAGTTTCCTGAATGAAGTCGAGAAATCAGGCTGTGTGACCAGCCAACATTTGCTGTTAATGTTTTCAAAACCCATTTAAAATTGCTCCAAGTTATCATTGAATGTTGTTGAATCAGTCATGTAACATCTGCTGTGATCTCCTTGAGTGACTCAGACAGTTTGCTGTGGATTTGAGCTGCAGTGATCGGAGCGTCTTCGTGCAGAGTAACTTCATTAACGACGAAGCGTGAAGCTCAATGTTCAATAAAGTTAATAAAGTTTCTTTATCATAATTTTAGAGCCTGTGTTTTTTATATATATATATTTTTAATAGTGAAAATAAATGTTTCCTTTTCTATCAGGGGCACTCACACTTACACAAATACTTTCATATACACATACTTTCATACATACATACAAACGTACATAGATACAAACATACATACATGCATACATACATACATACAGTCATACATACACACACACATACATGCATACGTATATACACATACATACATACATACATTAATGACCACGACGAAGCATGAACCTCAATGTTTAACCCTTTGGTTCAATGGGTGAAATGAGTCAAATTGACCCTTAACATAATATGAGGGTTAATAAAGTTTCTTTATCATAATTTTAGAGCCTGTGTTTTTTATATATATATATATTTTTAATAGTGAAAATAAATGTTTCCTTTTCTATCAGGGGCACTCACACTTACACCCCCGCTATTGCGGGTAGTGAGGGGTGGCTGGTGCCCATCTCTCAGCCTATAGGGCCGCCCTGTATTGCACAGGGCCATTCACACCATTCATTCCTAGGGACACTTTACAGTTGCCAATCAACTTAAATGCATGCTTTTGGCCGGTGGGAGGAAGGGAAGAACCCACGCGGACACGGGGAGAACATGCCAACTCCACACAGATGACAACTACTCACAGTGGTTGATGTGGGGCTTGAACCCGAGTTGCTTTGCTGTGCGGCGACAGCTCTAACCGCTGTGCCACCGAGCCGCCCGACAGGATTTGTGCAGACGTTATATTTCTTATTCACACCGGATCCAGTGACCTTCCTTTTTGCGTTGACACACTTCTGTGTAATCCAATTGTCCACTTAGGAAACAACATACCTACATACACACCTACATACATTCATATATACACACATACATACATACACATATACTTTCATATATACATACAAATATACACACATATGCACATACATGTATACATAGATATATAGATACACAAATACTTTCATATACACATACATACATACACACATACAAACGTACATACATACATACAGTCATATATACCTACGTGGTCATACATACACTTACGCATACATGCATACATTAATGCATACATACATACACACATACATACATGAATACATTAATGACCACGACGAAGTGTGAACCTTAATGTATGTACGCATGTATGTAAGGGTCAAATTGACCCTTAACATAATATGAGGGTTAATAAAGTTTCTTTCTCATTATCTTGGGGCCTGTTTTTTTATATATATTTTTTAATAGTGAAAATAAAAAAATAAATGTTTCCTTTTCTATCAGGGGCACTCACACTTACACCCCCGCTAGCGCGGGTAGTGAGGGGTGGCTGGCGCCCATCTCTCAGCCTATTGGGTCGCCCTGTATTGCACA
>NC_141306.1:1778227-1825727 GCF_037954325.1 Fistularia commersonii | reverse complement strand
TGTAAACACAAACTTTTATACCGACATACATACATACCTACCTGCATGCTCTATGTACAAACATACATAGACATATACATACATACATAAAACATAAACACATAGTTTCATATATTCATACTTTCATACATACATATATGCATACATACATTCATACATATAAACAGACATAAGTGCATACATAGATATACAAATGCATACACAAATATTTTCATTAATAAATACGCATATACTTTAATTCATTCATGAGAGCATACATTCATATAATTTTAGATAATTTCTTATATACATACAAACATACACATATACATACATACATAGTTACATACATACATAGTTACATATATACATAAAAACATACATATATTTATACATACATACTTACCTGCATACATACATATAAAAACATATGCACACATATATACAGAAAAACTTACATACACATATACATAGAAACATACATACATACATACAAAGATACATACATACAAGTTTACAAACATACATACATACATACAAACATACATACATTTATACACACATACTTACCTGCATACATACATAAAAACACACATACACACATATATACAGACATACATACAAACACATATACATAGAAATATACATACATAGACACATACATTTATAAATACATACATACAAACATACATACATACTTTCATATATACATACTTTCTTACATACATACAAACATACATACATACATTCATAGACACATACTTTTATACATACATAAATACATAATAGACACAAGCATATATATATATATATATATATATATGCATGCATACATACAGACTTATATGCATACATAGATATACAAATACATATACAAAAATGTTCATTTATAAATAAACACATTATTTCATTCATTCATGCAAGCATATATACAAATATATATAGATGATTTCATATGTACATACAGACAGACATACAGACATTCAAACATACATCGTAACATACATACATACAAATTATATACATACATACGTACAAACATACATATATTTATACACATATACTTACCTTCATACGTACATATAAACACACATACACACATATATAAATACATGCATACATACATACACACATACATGGAAACTTACATACATACATACATACATACATACATAGATACATACATACATACTCTTTTATATGAAAAATGTATAAATAAATGTACGTATACCTACCTATCTATATACATACATAAATGCATACATTCATATTGACATATATGCATACATAGATATACAAATACATATACAAATATTTTAATTTATAAATAAACACATTCTTTCATTCATTCATGCAAGCATACATACATACATATACACACATACTTTCATATATACGTACCGACAGACATAAAGACATACATACATACATCAAACATACATACATGCATGCATACATACATTCATATATACCTGCATACATACATAAAGTAATACATACAGACATTTATACATAAATACATACATGTACAAATACTTTCATATATACATACTTTCATACATACATAGAGACATATGTACACAAACACATACATACATACACAAATACTTTCTCACATACATACATACATGTATACATATAAATATGTACAAATATAAAGAAATATATGCACACATAAAGGCATACTCACACAGACACACACATATTTATGAATATACACACACACACACACACACACACATATATATATGTATCAATATACAGACATACATCCATACAAACATTTTAACATACTAACATCCAAATAACTAAAAATACATAGATACATACATAGATGTATACATACATACACACATACATGCATATATACATCATATGTATTTATAAATACATAAATTAATTGATGCATAGATATACAGACATACATACATAGTAACACACACCTATATATACACATACTTATCCAAATATATATACATTTACATACATACATGAACAAATATATACATACATACATACATATATATTAACATACACAACTACATACTCAATATCATACCTACATACACATATGCACTTACATATCTACATAAAAACATACATACATACACACATATATACATGCACACATACATTCTTTCCCCCAAAATATACACATACATACACATTATCATACTTATCAGAATACATACACATAAATAATACATTAATAGATACATACATCCATACATTTTACAGATATGCACACATACAGACATACATTCAGATATTAATACATACCTACAGACATACATAGATAACAATTTCGTTCATATATACATACATGCACACGTACATACATAAATACACACACATGCAAGCATATATACATAAACACTTTTATACAAACACACATACAAACACATGCATACATAGATTCTTAAAGACATACATACATAGATCCATACATACAACATACATATACCCACACATATTTACATGCATACATATTTGTTTATGTATACATATACAAAAATACATATATACTGGCTCCACGTATACAGTTATAATACATACCTCAATACAAACATCCATAAATACCGAAATATTTTTGCACAAATCCATACGTATATAAAACATACATTTTAAATACATACATTGAAACATACATACTGACATACACATACATTCATATGTATGTAAATGTTCATTCATTCACTCATATATACATAAATACCTGCATCATTTCAAATATATATAAATACCATACCATATACATACACACATGTATTTTAAAGAAAAACACTTTGTTTTTCTACAGTCTTTAAGTCCTTCAGTTCCATTTAATTATTGATATTATATCTCATTTATATCACATGCATCTGAGTCGGTGTCCCTTCTGTTTGCTGGGTCTGCTGTCGTTCCTGAAAGGTTAAAAGAAAAAGAGAGAAGGAAAAAAGAGATGTCTGACTCGGCCGAAGGGTCAGCCTGTTTCGGCTGATTGCACCCACACACACACACACACACACACACTGACACACACACAATGATGACCCAGACCCTCCTCAGCTGGCGGCTGATTGGCCCCGGCCAGGTGGGCTTCCGGTAAGTGAACGCAGTGTCAGATTTTCCCGTTGACCTTTAAAGCATCACTGCGGCGCCACAATGCACACTGTGTGTGTGTGTGTGTGTGTGTGCGTGTGTGTGTGTGTTTTGAGTGGGAGCAACTTAGAGGGGGGTTGTAAAATGGGTGTTTCTCTCGCCCCCTGGCTCCGGGCCTTGTCCCCATTTTATTTATTTTACTTTTTCTTTATGTCCTGCAAACACTGTTGCCACGGTAGCATTAAGGCACAGTCCATAATGGAGGCTCTCTGGGATATTAGCTTGTCCTCAGAAAACCTGCCCCGGCCTTTCAGACCCCCCACCCCGCTCACGGAAGGCCTGAGAGAGCCATTTACCCCACTCCCTTCGGCACTTTCCTCCTTTTTTTTTTTAACAAAAAAAAGAAAATAAACAAATAAATAAATAACCGACTGGATGGAAACTGTACCGTGTCTTCCCCTTGACCTGAAAAGAGCAGCAGTTGTTTAAAAATAGTTTCATGCTTTCAAGGAGGGAGGCGTCCCTCCCTCTTCTTTGTCTTCTTCTATTTCTTTTTGCAAAATGTTTTTTACCTCTTTTTTTTTGCTTGTTTGCTAAATACAAACAAGGTTTCTGTCAGAAAAATAAAACAAAATTAATGGAAATTAATCCACCATGAGCTCAACTTAAGAAATTCATATATAGTTCAAAGATGCACTTTTCATTTTAAAAAGTTATTTTATAATGGAAATAACAGGGATTATCATTATGAAAATTACATTTTAATATGATTACAAAGAGACAAACACACACTCTTACAGACACATATCTCTAAAACAATTGTTTTGTCCTGATTTCCATTCAATTCAATGGGACGCTGCCCAAACTGCTTCTTTTTTTATATATTTTATTCTTAATTTGAGTTATTCAATGGAAAGGAGCAGGTCAAACTGACTTTATCATTTTTTTTATTTTAGCAGCGTGTTGGTCCACAAACTGATTCCAAGTTAATAAATAATTATAAGTATAAAAATACATCCCCTTCTTTTCCTTTTAGCTGCCCTGTCAGGGGTCTCAACCTCCTCCTCTAATTAATTGATTAATTAATTAGTTTTTTAACTTTAATTTATACAATTAATTAATAAAGGCTAAAAACAAAGCAAGAAATATTGAAAAAAAAAAAAAATCTTTCACAACATCCACAAATATTCTCTCTGGTCTTCCTCTCTTATATATTATATATATTTTTTTTCTAATAATAAAAAAAATAATTCGGAATCGATAATCCCCATCTTTAGACAAAAAACTACAAAAGCCATGTCTCCCATCTTTAGATGTTTTATTTTTTTTTTCTCGATATCATCATCAAAATCTTTACAAAACATTTTTCTGACAATAATAAACTCAAAAGAAGAGCCATGTTCTTGCGCCGGGTGTCCACAGGAAAAAAAAAAAATGAAATAAAAAAAAAAAATTTAATAAAAGAAGAAGAAAGCGTCAGGTGTGAAACACAGTAAAAAGAACCCGAATAGAAAATATACCATTGAAATTAAAACTGACCATCTACCGAAGGAAAACAATGCAGCGCCTATTTACACCCCGCAGGACTCCGAGGCTCCAGCAGGAGGTGGACGAGGGGGAGGCGGCGGGCGTTTCTGCGGAGAGCTTTTAACAGCCTGAGAGGAAATACAAATACAGTTACAAAGAAAGGGAGGTGAAGGAACAAAGACTGGATCTCATATTGCTTTCTGTCGTTTCCTCTTTGCATTTCGACATCCCCGCCTTTCCCGCTCCCTCGCTGGTGATCGGGGCTAACGCGATGCCGTGAAATAATATACGCACCGTTCGTATTTGAAATATGAAACACGTTTGATGTGAAAGGGAGCAGGGAGAGAAAAATTGTTTAAAAAAAAAAAAAAAAAAAAAAGGGGTATGAAAATTTGCAAACGGTAAAGATTTGGGGAAAAAAATTCCCTCCGAAATGACCGACGAATTACCCAAAAGGAGACGCAGAGAAACAGAAGAAAAAAGAAATAAAATTGAAAATAAATTAAAAAAAAAAAAAAAAGAGGCCGAAACTTGTTTAATCCGATCTCCTACAGCATTTGGTACCTTTCTAATATTGTGATTTTTATGTGTACAACAAACTTTTGGTTTAACGTTTAGAATTGAAGGACTCGTAAATACTCAGTTCGGGATTTATAATTCCGGCCACTAGGGGGCGCTGGTCTCAAAACCCTTTCAGAACAACCAACGGGAATCACAGATTGAACGTTAAATAACTCGCGGCTTTATTCTAATATTTATTAAAATAAATAAAAATTCCCCCCGAAATGACCGACTAATTACCCAAAAGGAGACGCAGAGAAACAAAAGAAAAAAGAAATAAAATTGAAAATAAATAAAAAAAAAAAAAAAGAGGCGGAAACTTGTTTTATCCGATCTCCTACAGCATTTGGTACCTTTCTAATTTATGTGTACAACAAACTTTTAGTTTAACGTTTAGAATTGAAGGACTCGTAAATACTGAGTTCGGGATTTATAATTCCGGCCACTAGGGGGCGCTGGTCTCAAAACCCTTTCAGAACAACCAACGGGAATCACAGATTGAACGTTAAATAACTCGCGGCTCACCGCCACATGCTAAATGCTAACTGCTATTGATGCTGCACACAGAGGCGGGAAAAGACGATGCCTTTCCGTCGGGATAAAAATTAACGCAGTTAGATGTTTTAATTTATATATGAAACTGTTTTTTTCCAATGCTAGCTGGAGTACATTGAGTTTTTTAGGCAAAAATGCCTGACGGCGGAAGGGTCGGCGAAGCGACGCAGCGGCGGTGGAATAAAAGCTGCAAATCCTCATCTGGCTCCGAATTAATTTTCTCAAATCTATTTATCAGGTAACGGATTACGTGCGAGCGAAGCGTCGAAAGACGGCCTCGGGTGAAGCGGCGGTGGGCGGAGTTATCTACCGATACACTCCGTGTGTGTGTGCATGCGTAGAGCAAAAGCAGTTTCTAAAGTGTTATGAGGGGTGTGAGTGTGTGTGTGTGTGTGTGTTTCACGGCTAACGCTAGGCGGTAGCGTGACCGTTTATGCTTTCGTTTTGAAATCCTTTGTGTCACTTAATGCTGGAAATCAAAATGCAGGAATTTCTGGAACACAAGCGGCTTCATCGGTGTGAACCTCCTCCGACTAAAACCCGACCTCCATGTATCCTTCCACCACCACCCGCCCACAGAAATTTGCATTTAGCGCTTCCTCTGAGCGTAAATATTGAAATGTATGAGTTTCTACTGCGGCCTTTGGAAACGTCAGTCACCCGAAAAATAAAGCAAGAGATAATCCTAGCAGGGAGGGGGGGCTGATTTTATCTTTTTTTTTTTTTTTTTTTTTTGACAAAAGGAAGTGACGGAACCGGAGTTTAGGCCAGAGCGCAACGTTAGCATCTAGCGCCTTTCGCCCCCTCGCTATCCGATGGACAGAAGACTGCGGGATCCAAACATCCCGTCCAGTTCAGAGCTCATTTTCTCATTTTCCATCCGCTAATTGTGAGAAAAATGACATTAGCAATTTTAATATAACTACTAGAACAGCAAACGGCTAAAATTAATCCAAGGCTGTGCTTTAAGGGTATATAACTTAACTAGCAATTAGTGTCTAAGGTGGTCAGGTGATTAGTTGGTAAGGTTGCCCCTAATCGGGTTGTGATTTGGAGCTCTATAAATAAAATAAATCTGTTTTGTTATATCTTATTTTGTTTTATTATTATTTAAGCATAATTTTGAAATCAAGGATGCATATCGGCGATGGAATTAAATGAGCTAACAAACAGCTGGGTTAAAATAAATATCAACAACAGAGGATAAAAAAATGTAATAAAAAAAGGAATGAAATAAAGAAATACAACTTTTAGTGGGACAACAATGTGGGTCTGAAAATGATAAAAAAAAAAAAAATGTGCATGTAAATCGCAATCTGTCTCAGATTTCCATCTCAGTATCTCTCGGGTCTGGTGGAAATATTGTGAGTTAGCTTAGCATAGTTTAGCCTGGTCTCAAAGCATAGTGATCATCTAGCAATTTACAATATCAAACTGCAGAAAACTATTCAACAATTAGCATACTTTGTGTCGCACTGCCGCTACTTTTGCCTTTTTTTTTTTACAGTTTTGTCAACATCGTGACGTCGACCCAGCGTCCCGATGTATTAGTTTCCCGCGCAGTTGCTCTTCAACTGTTGCGAACTTACTTGAAAACGACGTAAAGTATAAAAAAAAAAAAAAAAAAAAAAATGCAAATTTAATCGCGATGACTTTTTTTTTTTTCTTTTCTTTTCTACGTCGGATCTACATGTCGGATTAAAAGTTCTCCGTCCGTGTGGGCGGGGGGGGGGGGGGTTCTCCTCTACCGCTCGCCTCGGGTTCAAGCTCTCCTCCGAAAAGCCGGGCGCGTATTTCCGAAAATATCAGCATGCGGACAGAAATAGGACACCATTAAAAACAGGTTGACCGGGGGGTCGGCGGGGGAGGCAGACGCGGATATTCAGGCCAAGGAGTTAGTGGGGTGCCGCGGAGCAGGGGGTTTGGGGGGGTTTGGGGGGGTAAGAGGCGTGAAGGGGGGGCATTTAGAAAGACATCGGCTGCACAGCTGCTATTACAAAGTGAACTGCACCAGCACTATTAAGCTACCGGACTGAGCGAGCCAGGGGGCTAAAGGGGCGTTGGAGGGGTAACCTGTACATACTGAAGGGGGGGGGGGGTCGCTTTTCCTTATAAAAAATAAAAAATAAAATGAAAGAGCGACAACGTTAAGGTTAAATTTGACACACAGATTCCTTAAGCTGAAGAAAAACAGGTTCGTCTCCTCTTCTTCTTCTTCTTCTTCTTCTTCGTCCGCGTCTTTTTCGTTCCCAAGTCACGATGCGGTTTATCGTAAAATCGGACAAATTGATCCAGAAATCCCTTTTTGTAAATGGTTTTAAACTCAAATTCAAAATGTTTTAATATTGTAGGTATATTAAAAGATTAACTACATTTGAGGGAGGAAATTTCCTCTCAATTTTTTTCTGGGAAATTTTTACCGACTTTTGGGCTTAATTTGTATGAACAAATTAAAAAAAAAAAAAATGTATATATATACACATTTAATTTTTATATATTTTTTTTTATATAAACTGCTATCAAACTACTATTTGTAGTTTTATTTAAAATGAAAATAAATGAAAATTCATTTAAGTAAATGAAATGATTACCTTCTATTTAAATATTGAAAAAAAGAAAAGAAAATCAATTAATGAGAAAGGGATAGTAAGAGAGAAAAAAAATATATATATATATGTATTTATTTATATATAAATTATATAATGCATATTTGTAGTTTTACGGAACAATTTGCCTATATGAAGACCTTATTTCAATTCAATTCAAAGAAAAAAAAAATGTCAAAAATGAATAAATAAAAAAAAATATATTTTATATATACATATATGTATATTTTTTTCATTTCTCTGAGATCAAGTTGTCGGGATCTTACGATACTTGATGAGAAGAAAACGTTGTTTGGAAACCGATCACCGTAATCCAAGTCAGGGCTCCTGCTCCTCCTGTCCTCTCAGCCAATCAGATGACTGGATTTCAACACCCAAAATAAAAACAAAAAGAAAAAGATCAGACGAGTTACAAACATCGACCTGTGTCTGGACGGTAAAAGGCGAGGGGGCGGGACGGGAAGCAGATACAAAAATATCGTTGGAACAAGTGGTTGGGAACCTCTCCGCAGCGTCGTCATGGCAACAGGCTCCCGCATCCGCTCATGAGAATTTTTGCTTCTTTTTTTCAACAGAAGTTCCTCTTTTTTTTTTTTTTTTTTCGTCTCCATTTTCCTTTTTTTTTTGTTTCAAGCCCCCCGGACCCTAAAGATTCTCTATTTACACGATAAATATTCCGTTTGTGTCCATTTTTCGTACGATATAGAATTTTCTTGACATCATCTTCGAAACTCTTCCGAAAAAACAAAACAAAAAAAAAAAAAAAACGCCTTATGTCAATACCGTAGCCCCACCCCCTTCCAAAAAAAGAAAAGAAGTCAGAATTAATTCCCTATATATATATATATATATATATATATATATATATATAGTTTTGTCATCTCTTATCGTGACACAAGCAGGTTTTAAATATATATATATATATATATATATATATATATATATATTTGGCCCCTTTGCAGTTTCTCCAGTCCCAAATATCCGAAGTGTCCCACTGCTGCTGAGTAGAAAACCAATCCCAGAGTGCGTCCGGCGGATCCGGCCGGGAGGTTAAATCCCAACGGAATTTGTCCGACGTCCTCGTTAGCTGGCGTTAGCATTAGCAGGAGAAAAAAAACAAACAAACAAAAAAAAAAAAAAAAAACAGAAAAAAGAAAAAAAAAAAAAGCAGCGCGTTGAAATCCGGCGCCACAGCCGCCCCCTTTAAAAATAAAAGACAGAGGCGATAATTCCCAGACGGGGGTCGAAGGGCGGGGGTTCGGAGACGGGGGGGGGGAGTAGGAGTCAACACCGCTATCGTTAGCGTTAGCTCTTTCCTCTCCGGTTTGCAGGGGGGGGGAACGCGGACCCTCTCCGAAAACTCCTCCGTCGGGTGGGCGGAGTCACAACATCTCCCACAGCGGGGCAGTGAGCGGTTCCAACCTCCAGAGAAAGCGACCATTTGTGTTTTTTTTTTTTAATACTATTTTTGCGAGAATATGTACAACAGTTTCTCAACCGCCCTTGATTCTGTCTGAGCCGGGGGATGCGTCATTTACAAGGAGACGTTTGACGCGGAGGCCCGGGAACGACGGAGAACGACGGATGTGAGTCGGCGGAGGCTAGCTTACGGCGCTTTTTAGGAAAAAGAAAAAAAAAACACAAGTCTTTGGTTTTGACATGCGGCTTCACGTTCCCGAGCGGAAACGACGGGCCCGAGAAAACAACGGAGATACGGGCGTGGATTTGAAAGCTAGTCGAGCTGAACTGTTTTTGATTATAATAGCGAGTAAAAAAAAAAAAAAAATTTTTTTAATGAAATAAGACAAAAAAAAACGCCTCCCGCCGTTCACGTCGTCACCCTCCTGAGAAAGTGCACTTCTGTTACCGCGGGCGATGACGATAATAACCGTGTTGTTGATGGTGGTAGTGGTCCAAAGTGATGCTAGGCGTCCTTCCCGGTGTGTGTGTGTGTGTGTGTGTGTGTGCAGATCCGTCTCCAGTTAAGGTCACCGGGTTCTGAAAAACAATCCTCCCCCGCTGTGCAACCGGCTCGCCTGCCCCTCTTGGAAAAAAGTCGCGTTTCCCCCGACGACCAGGCCCTCCCCCGCCGCCGCCGCCGCCGCTACCACCGCTAGCTGACCACAAGCGCCGTCAGCTCGCTAGCGTCTGTATTTGAGTGTGCCGGTGTGTTCGGGGGGGAGGCCCCCGCCGGCGGCCTCGACGGGGGGTCTGAGGGGCGGCGGCGGTGAGCGAGACCCCTGCACGGCGGCGGCCATGCTGGCGGCCGACGGTACGGCGGGCAGCGCTACTGTCTGTATGGTTCCCCGCTCGCAGGGGCCCAGGTCCTCCAGGCCCTCCAGACCCTGGGGGGGGCCCTCGTAGCCCATGTTGAGCCGCAGGGGCTGGTGGGCCTGGCAGTAGTCCACGATGGGCTGCTCATAGCGGTAGAAGGTCAGCGCTCCCATCTGATGGGGGACCTGGTGGGGTCAGAAGAACCAGAGGTCACCTGGAGTTCATTAGCAATTAGCAATTAGCGAGACGGAAGCATCTTCATTCATTCATGAGGGGATCACGCTATTGGACGGTTCCTTGAAGGATCGCTCCGCAGGCGGACGCCCCCCCCCCCCCCCCCACGACCCCTGGATGTCCCGTCACCGCGGCAACCAAGTCACGCCTCCATGTCGACGGAGGGCCGACCCAGATGAGATCCATCGCCTCTACGTGCGGACGGGTGATTGACAGCCGGTCTGTTTTAAGCCCCGCCCCTTGCAATTGACTCCGCCGTGACCCCGGCCGCACTGACAACAGATCAATAAATGAACCAATGCTATTGATCCGCCTAACCGGCGCTCTCCCATTGGCTGCTGCCCGTGAAGTTGACAGTTTCATTATAAAATGCTTGATAAGCAGTTGTTACACTGTTTCTTTTTTTTTTTTTTTTTTTTTCTTGTTTGTTTTTCACTTCTAATCCAGTGAGGCTACATCACTGATAAACAAGAACATCAATGCTGCGCTAACAGTCGCTAACTGCTCAAGTTACATTACACCTTACAATCCAGATATTTCACAATGATTAAATATTTATGGATGAGAAAATGTTTCAATTATTTGCTTGTAATGTAAAAGTAGCATGGCTAGTCGGGGTCAGAGGGCGTGGCTAGAAACCTGCTAGCGGACACGTCTCATCGAACAAACTGAGCATTGCAAACACAGGTCGCAAACAACCAATGAAAAAGCAGGTGGGACACAAGAAGTTGCGTGATTGGATGGCGGGAATCAGCGGGAAGATGTAAGCAAAGATGGCGGCTCAACTGGACTACAATGATGGAGGACAGAGCAGATAGCTGCGCTAACAACAACAACAGACAACCGTTTGTCAGCCATGTTTGTTTACCCTTGAAACACCAAGAGGCACGTTCATGATGCGTTCACTTGCCTTTCGGTCAGTTCGACCAATCATGCTTGATCCGTCAACGCCACATTTGCTCGACAACCGTAACCACGGTGACGGTCGTGTCCCCGGCTTTACATCGGCGGTCCGGTCGTTAAACATCGGCTCGCAAAGTCGGTAAATATTTAAGAGTTCAAGCAGCCGACTCGGAAAACATTCGCCGTCCCCGTGTGACTCCGAGCCCCCCCCCCTCCCGGCCCCGGCGGCAGCTGTGGGCGCCGGGCCATCGTCTGCCGTCCCCACATGGCGAACACCTGAACCCCCCCCATCCTCGCCAACGCCGCGACCTCCAAACACTGAAGCCGAGCCATGAATACTCAAATATGCAGAGGAAAAAAAAAAAAAAAAAATCCTTAAAAAGAATATTTTAATAAAATAGATAAACACACAAAAAAAAAAAATAGACATAGGATCAATATATTTAATTTAATTTAATTTAATTTAATTTAATTTAATTTAATTTAATTTAATTTAATTTAATTTAATTTAATTTTTGGGGACTATTTCTCAGAATTTATGGATTAGAAATCGATATTTGTCTTTGAAATGTGGCCTCGCTGGTCATAATAGCACAACAAACACACACACACACACACACTTGCTGAAACACTAACACACACACACACTTCATTACAGGAACCATGGTTGTTTTTTTTAATTTTTTTATTCTCTTTTCTCCAGAGTGACTACTACAAGCGCTTGTCACATCTGGTTGTGTGCCTGGTCTTGCGTTACCCTCCCCCACCTAAACACACTGCCAGACACACACACACACACACACACACACTTGCACAACTCCTGTCCCAGCCATGGACCCTCTCAATTTAATCCAAAAAATATATAAATAAAGTAAGAGAAGCCAATTAAGAATTTTTCCGACGTGCCATGTCCACAGCAGGAATAAAAATATGGCTGCTGACCTGGATTAAACGCCGCCGCCTGGCTGAGCGACACTTCATTGGGTCTCCACACACACACACACACACACACACACACACACACACGCTCATGCACGAAAGCAACATCGGGGGATGCAGATGTGACACCGTCACGGCAAACATGAATAATCCAGGCAAAAGCAAGTGTCACAACTGCACCTTCCTTCATCCACGTCCTAAAAATTTAATGGCCTAATTTACCCAGAGACGCCCGAAACGCCGTGAAAACATGACTTTTTGGGATTTTGTCTTTTTTTTCCAAAGACAGAAACGGGGATTTCGGAAGACAATTCCGATTTGCTTTGAGGACGGGAGTGGAAATACGGTTTTGGTTGATTCCACTTTATTGATGTTATAATAAGAAGGACTTGGAGAACCCTGAGGAACCAATGACATGTGGAGACCATGGAGACTCCATGCAGAATCCAACTGGGGACCTTCTTGCTAACCGCTGCGTCGCCCTTAAATTAGCTGAAGAGTGTTTAGTTCCGGCTAATTTGAGGAATTAGTGAAAACAAATAAAGCAGAGATTCCCTCCCGTCCCACCGGAGAAATTCATTTTCTAGCGGCGTCTTTTTTCGAAGCGTCGCTGTGAGGAAACACGTCCAGGAAAAACAAACAAATAAAAAGAATATATATATATATCCTCCGATGGGATTATTAATATTTTAAAATTACGATACGTCAGGAATCGTGCGGCTCAAAAGCAAGGTCGACGGCTTCGACCGGGGGTTTGACGTTTCCAGCATCACGAGAAGACAACATTAGAAATAAATACATCTGGAGAGCCACTGCAACCAGTGTATGTGTGTGTGCGTGTGTGTGTGTGTGTGTGTGTGTGTGTGTGTGTGTGTGAAAGTCATATAGCACAAGTCTGGGTCAAGGTAGTTCTGCAGGCTAGAGGAGCAAAACTAAAAAAAAATAACCCATAAATATGAAAAGGTGATAGAAGTTGTGACAGTAATAATCCATCAATCCATCTTCTGCAGCTTATCCAAGGTCTAACTAATTATAAGAAAAATGATAGTAATCAAAATAGTAATCAAAATCAAAATAGTAATATGATAATAACAATAAAAACTAAAATAATAATAAAAATAGTCATAATTATTAACAAAAACAAAAGAAATAACAACACACCCTGCAACAATACTTAAATTAAAAACTAATAATCATGTTATTGTAATCATGTAATCATGTTATCACAATTATTATCAATAGTAGTATGAAAAAGATGACAATAATAATAATATATTAATAGACATCATACTACTATAATTATTAATGACAGCAACAAAAAGAATAACACAATTAATACAATATTACTAATCCATTATTATTACTATTATATTATCATTATTATTAGTAGTAGTAACAGTATCATGATGAATGACAATAGTAATATATAATAAAATACAATTTATGAAATTACCACAACTACCACCACCACCAATAATAATAATAGTAATAATAATAATAATAATAATAGTAATAAAATTAATAATAACAATAACAACAACAACAACAACAACAACAACAATAATAAAAAAAAAATAATAATAGTAATAATAATAATAATAATAATGATAATGATAATGATAATGATAATGATAATAATAATAATAATAATAATAATAATAATAATAATAATAATAATGTGTTACTGCAGTCTGAAGCCATAAAAAAAAAATCACCTGTCATTCACCCACCCGACCAGCACACCTCCTCCTCCTCCCTCCTTTCTCCCCCTCAAATGGACTCCATTAAGGGAGGCTGACTCATTACATTATGGGCACTCAGTGGATTACTGCCCCCCCCAGACCCCACTCCCACTCTCAACCCACCGCCGTCCACCTTCCACCTCAAATCCGCCCCCCGTCCAGCCCCTCCTCCACCCGCCACGAATTAATTAAACAATATTCACTCTCAGCCTTGTTTTTTTGGACCATAGCATATTTTCAGGATATGAATCTTTTCCCAAACACACAAACACACACACACATGCAAATGCACAGTGGCATCAACATGTATATGTATGTGTGTTTACAGACACACACACACACACGTAGAGCGCATACACAAACATGCAGTCATGTAGGTACTAATAGAAAGGTACACAAAAGCATCTGTGTATTCACACACACAAGTGTACAGTTACTCATGCATGTACACAAACATGCAAATACACACAATGACATGGATACGCAAATACACACAAGCACATGTGTACATACAGAGATGTAAACAAACACATGGGCGCACACACACACACACACACACCTATATTTCCAAATGTTTACAGTGACATACATGCAAACATAGTTGTGTGTCTTCTAACACACACACAAAGTCACCAACACACACTTAACACGTACAAACGTAACACACACACGCATTCTTAATTCAGAAAAACACACAGTTATGCATGCATGTATGTGAATGTGTGTTTACACACACACTCACATGCAGAGCTCACACACACGAGGAAACCTGTATGTAGCAATATAAAGGTATACAAATGCATCTGTGTATTCACACACACACACACACAAACACAACGACATGGATATGCAAATACACACAAGCACGTGCACATACACACATGTAAACAAACACAAGTGTACACATGTACACACATGGACACAAAAACCTGTTTTTCTCAAATGTCTACAGTGACTTGTATACAAACACACTTGTATGAACTCAAACACAAACACACACACACACACACACACACACATGCATTCACACAATGGTGCTTCAGTTGAGTACCCGATTTTCAACCGCGACCAACGTGAGAAAGGTTGGAAGTTTTTTTCACGTTGAATTGAAAGTCTATCTTTGCCGACATACTCGAGTACATACTTCGTACGAGTTACCATGGAAACAAGCGCGCACTCGTTCCCCTTGTCGCTCAGAGCCACTTCTAAAGTTCCTTGCGTGGGGAGAAAGAAAAATAAAAAGTCCTTCGGTTTCGGATCCGACCGGCGTCGGGCTCGTCGGGCGCCGACCGGCGGCGGCGGCGAGGTGAACCCCGAGGTCGGACCGGCGCCGTGTTCAGCGGCGCCTGACAAATTGGAGCATCATCCGGCATCGCTAATGCCGACCTCTTGTTTTCCTCTTTACATCCCATAAATGCAAATATGGCGTGTGCAAAAGCGGGCGCCGAACTGGTTTGCGGTGCATTTGAAGGCGGCTGAACCGGCAGCTGCGTGTAACCTGCTTTACATATCCGTGGATAAACTGAGCACTGGATGACCTCGGCTTGTGAATTTCATTTGTTTTGTTTTTTTCGCTCGGCTCGCAGACCCGAATCGCTGTTTCGCAACTCCAGTGACACTTACACTTTTTAACATTTTATGGGATTTTTGTGGCGAAAAAAAACAAAAAGGGGAAAGAAATTACAAGATAACCTGAATTATTAACATGCTTCTGGTGTTGTTTTTCTTCTTGCCAGAACTTCTATTTAGCGTTGCCTTTGCTGATTCAGCAAAAGTAAAGCGACCTTGTGTATGAGACCCTCGCTAATGCTAATATTAACGCTAGCGCCAATGCTAATGCTATCTCCATGTCTTTCATTCATCCAAAGTAGCATCACTTTTGTGCTTCAACAAAGACTTGAGATATTAGCTTCTTTAACGTAGCCACCCCTTTAGCCATATCGTTAGCTCATCTTTGTCCTCCTGGATGCTACAGGTGGTTGTCTTAGCCATCTCGCCGCAACATCTTTAACACTAACATCGCTCATAACATCATTCATAACATCGCTAGCACTACTACTTTTAGCGTTTTGTGAGCCACAATGAAGGCTAACTTCACGAAGAAAGCGTTATCACAGGAAAAATTGATGACAAACGATGTAAACAATGCGTAGTAGCAGAGCATGACTGCCGCTACGCTACAACACGAATAGCTGGCGGCTCGATTTGATCGGAAACTGTTCATCAGCCAGTTTGTTCGTGATGTGGGACGTTTGTAAGCCCAAGTTCGACTTTATAAGTATTTTTATCGACTATTTTTTATGTATTATTCAACATTAGCGGTTTGCTTTTCTGTCGTTCATGAGCAGCTCAGCCTATCTGTAAACATAAAGTCATGAATGAATGAATAAAATACAAACATACAACTATGCAACTATCAACAACTGATTCTAGAAGATTTGTTTCACACACACACACACACACACACACACACACACTCATTTGTCTCCCAGGGAGATTGGAGAATGTGGGTTTTTTTTTTTTTTTTTTTAACAGGTAGCTGTTTTGCAGAAGTTTTCTTTTTCTACTTGTAACAACCAATCAGGAAGTAGACACATAACCCTCACACACACTCACACACACACACACACACACACGCATTCAGCCATGCAGTCTGAGAAAACAATATGATGCCAGCCAGAGTAGACGGTCAGTTCGGGGCCTCCTTATTGCTTGGCCTTAATGAAGGTCACGACAACAACAGGGCTCATTTCTGTTGATTAAACTAAAGCTGGCTTTGCTATTGTGTGTGTGTGTGTGTGTGTGTGTGTGTGTGTGTGTGTGTGTGTGTTTGTGTCCTCCAACATTTCGCCCTTTAATAACCCGGCTGTGAGAATCAGATCTGAGTACTGCAGAACATTTCCTCCCTGCACCGCTGTTTACTTCATACTTAATTTCCTTGCAGAGACTCCAATTTACCCAGTTTGTAACAAGAACATAATAATAATAATAATAATAATAATAATAATATAATAATAATATAATAATAATATAACAACAACAATAATAACAATAATAATATAGCAATGTTAATTATTATAATAACAATAAGAAATTATAGCAATAATAGCAATCACAATAATAAAAGCATTAATAAAAATAACAGCAATAAAAATAATACTACTATTGCTACTTAAAATAATAGTTACAGTTATTATTACTATTTTTGTTAGTATTTTTATTACATTAAATATATTTTACAAGTGTTTAGCACTGAAGTTCGTACGAGTACTGTTATTATTATTATCATCATCAGGATGATATTATTATTTCAACCAGTATCATCATCATCACCATAATGATATAATAATACTAAAAATAACACAAATGAATTCATAAATGAATAAATTAATAATTAGTTGATATTATTGTTAATTATTGCTATTATTTATGATTTATTTAAACAAAATCTGAAATAAAAAATGTCTCTAAGTCAAAAAAAAAAAAAAAAAAAAAATCCACTATCACTGGAGAGAAGGTTCTCCATGTTCTCCTGCCTGTTTTTACATTAGGTTACTGTTTATTACTATTTATTATTGTTTTTCATTGTTATTATTTATGATTTTTTTTAACCAAAATCTGAGAAGCAAATGGCTCTAGGTCAAAAAAAAAACAAACAAAAAAAAAAAAAAAAACACGATCACTTGCGAGAAGGTTCTCCATCTTCTCCTGCCTGCTTTCCCTTCAGGTTACTGTTTATTATTGTTTACTATTGTTATTATTCATGATTTTTTAAACAAAATCTGAAATAAAAAATGAAAAAAAACACAAACTCAAATTGTTTTTACCATCCACTTTCACCGAAATCATTTTTACTTTGTCCGTTTTCATTCATTTATTTATGCATTCACTCACTTCCTGTAACAGCTCAAGGTGGCTACAAACCAAACCCTAACAGTTGTCCAATGACTTTCACTGAGACCTTTAATAAATCAATTTTGATCATTCATTCATTTATTTCTTCATTCATTCAACGCTAGGCAGCAAGAAAAGCGCAAAATCAAGGACTCACGTGACTTTCACCGCAAGGGATTTTTTTATTTAGCAATTTTCATTCATTCATTTGTGCATCCATGCATTCATTCATTCATTCATTCACTCATTCATTCATAGCTAAACCACTTCCTGCAACGGCTCCAGGCGACCACAAAAACAAACCCTGCGGACCCTGGCAGTTGACTTTCACCATCATATTTTATCTATCCATATTCATTCATTCATTCATTCATTCATTTACTTCCTGCAAAAATACCAGATCATCAGAAAATCGAACGATGTAAACACTGCTCTCTAAGCATATGTCTCTAAGTCATAAAAAAAAAAAAAAAAACACGATCACTTGCGAGAAGGTTCTCCATCTTCTCCTGCCTGCTTTCCCTTCAGGTTCTCCGTCCACTTGTCCAAAGGAAGTGTCCATTGGTTGTCCTGGACTCTGTTTGTGTCTCCGGGTTCTCCATTCTTGGTCCTCTCCATGTTCTCCTTCTTCGGTTCCCTGAATGTTCTCCAGCCTGCAGAAGCTAAACTGTCTGGAGATCCAAATAAGAGAAGGAATGGCGAGAAGACCCTGTGATTGACAGGTGATTGTTGTGATTGGCAGGAGAAGTCCAGGTTCCAGAAGTCTCTGAGGAACACCGTGTTCTTCTAATCATTTTGGTCTTCTTAGAAAAATAAACATACACACACACATATGCATATAATCTATTAAATCAAGGATGTTGTGCATTAAAAGTCTGTCACTGCTGTGGTGTCCATGGCGACACTCCCGCTCAGCAAAACAGAGAGCGGCGCTCCGAACCGTGGGTGTGTTTGCACACACACATATTCCGGGAGTCTGTGTGTTCCCAGCTGCATGGGTCACTGTGGTTGTGTGTGTGTGTGTGTGTGTGTGTGTTCCTCTTCACGCCATGACATCATTTGCATGTGTGAGTAGAAATCTGCATTTCCTGCCTTTTTGCGTGTCAAAAACGACTTTTCTGATGGGGTTCCGTTGAGGATATTGGAAATTCCGAGAAATGGCGTCCGCGTGGAGGCAGAAAATACCAAGATGGAGTCGGTGACGGCGTTCGGGACGCTGGTGACGTTCCGCCATTTTTGCCGAGGTGAAGGCGACGACTTCCTGCCGCCAAACGTTCATTCATTCATTATCTATTCGGTCTTTCCTGCAATTGAGGTCGTCCTACAAACCGGTCCCTCATTATAAAGCACTTTCATCCCTTTGTGCTAACTTTACATACACACACACACACACACACACACACATACACACACACACACACACACACACACACACACATATCCCTTCACCTCTAGAATAGCCCTGGCAATGGACCGGTCCTGTATATATATATATATATATGGTGTGTATATTTTTTTTTTCATTTTTTCAATATATATTTATTCATATTATCCATTTTTAGTTGTTTACATATGGGAGCATTTATATATGTATACAAACAGTGTAAATTCTGTGTATATCCTTTATAAACATTTTTTTTTCCCATTTTTTATTTTTTTTGGTTGTTTTTATATTGTTTACAAATATATAAACATACATATACACTTATCTATACAGGACTGGCTCAGAAAATTAGACTATTGTGATAAAGTTCTTTTATCTTCTGTAATGCAATTACAAAAACAAAAATGTCATACATTCTGGATTTATTACAAATTAAGTGAAATATTGCGAGCCTTTTATTATTCTAATATTGCTGATTATGGCTTACATCTCAAGAAAACTCAAAAACTCTATCTCAAAATATTAGAAAATCATGAAAAAGTAATTTTTGTTTTTTTAATTGATTTTTAATTGAGTCTAGTTTGTACATAAACAGTGTGAATACTGTGTATATCCTATTTATACATATATGATTTCTTACACATTTTTTCTTTTTTTAATTGTTTTTATATTGTTTACAAATATATAACATACATATACATATATTTTTTATATAATTATACACATGAAATGAAAAAAATGTATGTATATATATAAATATATACATATTTTTGATCGATAGATAATATAAAAACAGATTAAAAAAAATAAAAAAATAGATAGATTCGTTCTATGATACAATATCTAATCACAATATTCGATCCCGAGTGAACCACAATGAGTGATTGACAGCTGGTTAAGTGATTTGTTAACAGGTTAACAAGTTGTTGGATTTTTTGGGGGCGGAGCCTCGTTTTAACAGGTGAGGCGTCCAAGACCGGGAGCGCCGCCAAGGTCCAGCGGGGTCAGAAATCTAAGTCCGGATTACACTCGGAGGGAGGAGGATGAGCAAAAGATACAACACGCACACACACGCACTAACACACACACACACACACACACACACACACAAACACACACACCACCTTCACGCATGGATGGGCGCCCACCGATGACGCGTTGCTCGCGTAGCTCGCCGCAAATGGGCTGTGAAATGTTACTCGCTGCTCGACCTGGCCGGGTCGGATGACACACACACACACACACACACACACACACACACACACACACACCCTCGATGACATCACAACTAATCACAGGGTCCGGGAGTGTGATGGAACAGGAAGTTCCTGCGTTTTTTTCCGTGGATTCGAGCTCTTTTAAATCGGGAGGAAGGACGGTGGGGGAATTTTTTTGTAAAAAAATTATTGATTATAGATTATAGATTACTGAAATCGTCTTCCCTCGGTAGTTTGGGATTAACTCTTAGGATTTCTGTTACAAGAACTGCAGGAAAGTCAGCTGAAAATCAGCAATAATTGGAAAATGAAGGAGAGATTATCAGAATTAAAAAAATAAAATAAATACAAGTATGTAATTATTTTCTATTATAAATAGCTTAATAAATATGTGAATAAAATAATTAATTGATGTCTAAAAAAATAAATGAATAGATAGAATAAATAAAACCTCTTCAAAAGATAAAGTCCAATAAATACATTTATTTATGAGTAAATTTATGACTGAATGAGAAAATACTCGATCAATGAAAAAAAAATTAAAAATATGTAAATAAATGGAAAATAGATAGATAGATAGATAGATAGATAGATAGATAGATAGATAGATAGATAGATAGATAGATAGATAGATAGATAGATAGATAATAGACCAAATTGTCCAAAAATCCCGGGATAAATCAACTAAAATAAAGAAAAATAAATTCTTAAAACTATTAAAATATAAACGGAAATCTTCTTATTAAATGTGGTGTTTTACATGAGAGAAAAGAGAGAAATAAAATCCAGAAAGTTACGAAAAAAATGCAATAAATGAAAATAAAATGAGAAAGAAAATCATTAAAGAATTTGCAGAGATTTTGAGATTATTATCTTTATATTTAAGATCACTGTTATTATTCTGTGCATGCAGAGTCGAGGTTGATTTAATCCCGCCGATAACAGTAACTTGTTTGGCCGTAACGATGATGGATTGCGGCGAGCGGCGTTAATGAGGAGGCGTATGTTTCCTCTGAAAAGGTAATTAACCGGCGGGCCGAAGTGGCCGTCAGACGCCGTCCCCGCCAGGACGTAGCCATTTTTTTTTTTTGTTTCTGCTGCATGCATTTATGACAGGATAAAAAAAAAAAGGAAAATAAAATATCCGTTTGCAGGCGACGACCAGAGGCTCTTCAGCTGGAATCATTAAAAAATCTCCACCTTCTCCTCCCTGGGTTTTCCTCAAACGTCCCAAAATTAAGTCAATTGATGGATGAAAGTGTGAGTTTATAGGTCTCTCTATGTGCAGCCGTTTGATTGACAGGTGCCCGTCCAGGCTAAGCCCCGCCTCCTGCCCTAGAACCAGCTGGAATAGGCTCCGCCCCCTCTGCAGCAGGAGCTAGGAGTTGCGCCAGCGACTCTACGTTACATGAAACATTACACTTAATGAATTAAAGAAATGATCCATAGTTACAGCAATGAAACACACACACTTCCCTTATGACTTCTACGTTTTCATCTCTTCACGATACACGCCTGAAAAGGGAGCTAATGGCGTCCCAGGACCGCCGTCGCGCCGGCAAACCTTGTCAGACGCCTGTTTAGCAAACACTAATTAAAACCGCCTGGATCCTCCGGTCCCCGATACATATTTCATCAGGAGGTTCCTGGTGGCAAACACACACACACACACACACACACACGCATCACAATTCCTGCAATGAGTATTACTATAACAGTAGAGTATTGTCATCTGCCTATTAAAATAAATTAATGTAAAATCATTTTTATAAAAAAATGAGAGCAACATTTCCTCAAAAAAATTTGAATTATTTAATCCCCAAATAATAAACAAATATAAAGAAATAGATAGAAAATAACTGAAATAATATTTTAGTAGTATGTGTGATTAACATAAAATCAGTTTGGAAAAATTCAACGGCAATCACAAACTTAGCATCTGGTCGATAAATGCATTTGGAATTGAATGGATAAAGTCAATAAATCGATAGAAGAATACATAATGAAAGAAAAATAAGCCAAAAAAATGCCCCGAAAAAGTGATAAGGAATTAGCATATTTGGTGATTTAGCCATTTAGCTTTTTAACCCCCAAATTATCAGCTAAGAAGTAAACAAATCAAAATGAAATTAACTTTGACAAACTTCTTAAAATATAATCCAAGAATCCAGAAATATATATATGTATATACTGTATATACAGTATATACAGTATATACTGTATATATATATATATATATATATATATATACATAAAAGGATATACAATAAATACATTTAAAAAAAAAAATCCGAAACCTGATAATCAGTAAAAGGGAACAGAAAGGACCTTGATTTAAAAATCCAATTAATTGAAAAAAACAACAACAAACAAACGGAGCAATAACAACTACCCTTATAATTAGTTCATTATATGCAGAGGAAAGTCGACGTCTCGACGTTGATGAAGCTTTAAATACGACATGGATGTGGTCGGAAAATTCACGAGAAAAAGATAAATTCATTTCCGAGAAAAAATAAAAAAAAATGCAAACGTAATGAGATCAGGAGACGACGCGGGTGGACGGAAAAAAAAAAAAAAAAAAAAAGAATAAATCAAGATATTAGAAGAAAGTTTTGATGCAGTTGAAAAAGACGTCACTGCATTCTTCCCGCGACGTCCTGGCCGCCGAGATCTACTGTTTCCATGGCAACTTCTCATATATCAAGTGTGAGATGCAAAGTCATCTTCATTAATGATCAGCCTTTTTTTTTTCCCCTTTTTCCCGGCAGACGGAGGAGCGATTGATCTCTTCCTACCGATCCGCAAAAATTGTTCCCGTCCGTGGGATGTAATACCGCCTGTCGCCTGAAGGGGGCGCCAGAGAGCCGGCCGACCCCACGGCCAATCACCTGCCTCCATCAAAACCAGGGCCCAATCGATTTATTCATTCAATCATCCACTAATTCATTCATTATTCCACTTCCTGGAGCAGCTTCAGACGACAAAATTAGTGTTCTTCAAACCTCACCTGTTGTTCGATTAGCTTTCTCGCAATCTTTTATTCCGTTCATTCATTTAATTGTTCATCCATTCATCATTCATTCATTCATTCATTCATCTATTTCCTCCAAGACAAGAAAGAAGCAAACTCCAAACTAAAGCTGAACTCCAGTGGATCTTAACCACAACCTGTTTTCATTATTCCTCTATTCAAGTGTTTGTTTGTTTATTTATCTGTTCATCCATCCATCTATTCATTCATTCATTCACTTCCAGCAACGGCTCCAGGCGACAATAAAAACACAAACTCAAGTTGTTTTTTACTATCCACTTTCACCAAAATCATTTTTAGTTTGTCCGTTTTCATTCATTTATTAATGCATTCACTCACTTCCTGTAACAGCTCAAGGTGGCTACAACCCAAACCCTAACAGTTGTCCGTTTGACTTTCACTTAGACCTTTTAATAATTCATTTTAAATTCATTCATTCATTTATTCCTTCATTCATTCAATTGTTCTCTCACTTCCTGCGACAACTCTGGGCAGCAAGAAAAGCGCAAAATCCAAGGCTCATTTGACTTTCACCAAAAGGTATGTTTTTATTCATCAATTTATATTCATTCATTCATTTTTGCATCCATCCATGCATTCATTCATTCATTCACTTCCTGCAAAAATACCAGAGCATCAGGAAATCTCAAACTCCCAAACATTGCTGTTGTCTGGTTGACTATCACCCACTTTCATTCATTCATTCATTCATTCATTCATTCATTTGCTGAATCACTTCCACCAACAGTCTTCAGATTACCAGAAACATAACGCAAGGACCTCAACTTTTTATCTTTTTCCATTTGTTTTCATTCATCTGCCTATTCATTCATTCATTCATTCACTTCCTGCAACAAATCCAGACCATAAGAAAAACTAAAAACTCAAGCGTTTGTCCTTTTGTTTATCCATCCATTTGGCCATCCATGTATTCATTCATTCATTCATTCATTTGCTGATTCACATCCCGCCTGCTGGGAACCAGAACTACAAAATCTCAAGCTGTTGTTTAGGTGACTTTCACCACCACTTTTTCCATCCATATTCATTCATTCATTCATCCATTCATTCATCCATCATCCACGCATTCATTCATTTCCTGAATCACTTCCACCAACAGTCTTCAGATGACCAGTAAAATAACGCGCGGACCAACTTTCTATTTTTTTTTCCATTTGTCTTCAGTCATTCATCTGCCCATTCATTCATTCATTCATTCATTCATACATTCGTTCATTCATTCACTTCCTGCAACAAATCCAGACCATAAGAAAAACTAAAAACTCAAGCGGTTGTCCTTTTGTTTATCCATCCATGTATTCATTCATTCATTCATTTGCTAACTCACTTCACGACCAGAACACAATCTCCAGTTGACTTTCATCGCTTTTTTTCTTTTCCTTTTTTTTTTTTATTATTATTCTCACTCATTTATTTTCCCATCTTTCCTCGGCCTGGAAGAGCCCTGACGGCGCCTGCCGAGGTGAAGAAATGTCCGGGCGAAGGCGGACGCGAGGTTGGCAGCCCGGGGTTTCTACATGTGGTTGTCACCTTATGTTTTATGTACATACTAATGCAGGTCCTGGTGGCGCCGGAGAAGCTGATGTTTCTGTTTGCGCTCCGTTCTCATTAAAAATGAGAGAGTGTTTTTTCTTTTTTTTTTTTCCCCCCCCTTTGCCAGCAGCCCAGTGTTATTTATTCCCGAATGTTATTATACTGTATATCCTGCTGACGCCTCGGTCGGGCTACAGTGACTGCAGGGAAGAAATAAAAAAGAAGAAATCAAAAAAAAAGATTATATGTAAAAAAAAAAAAAAAAAAATTATGAAATAAAAACATTGAACCTTCTCTGGAGACCCAGAGGTGACACTGATTTAAATTAAAAAAAAAAAAAAAATGAACTATAAATGAAAAAGGTAAGACATGGACTACTGCTAAGTAAAGAAAAATGTAATATCGTGCTGGTTCGGGTGATTCATGACAAAGTTTGTTTTTCCTGTACTTCTTTCGCATTTATCGCTCATCAGCTTTGTTTTATTTTTCTTGAATGTTGAAGAAACACGGCTTCTTAAAGTGGTCTTTTCTGTTTTTTGGACATTTTTAAGTCACTTAAATGTTATACTTCAAGCAATTTCTTCGGGGGATGTCTTTTCCCTTTGATTTTTAAGTAATTTATTCTCTTTTTTGAGTTTCTTGAACTGTTGAAAAGGACAATAAGAAAATAAACAATAACAGCAACAACAATGATGATGAAAATTAAAATATAAAAATTATACCATCACATAATAATAATAATAATAATAATAATAATAATAATAATTATTATTATAAAATTCTGATTGAATAATAATAGTAATGAAAAATAATTCTGATTGAATAATAATAATAATGAAAAATAATTCTGATTGAATAATAATAATAATAATAATCATTATAATTTACTATTACCATTATCATTATCATTATTATATTATCATCATCATCATCCTTCTTCTCTTTGCTATTATTTTATAATGACAGTGACTGCAATAATAACAATAACAAAATACTAATTATAATGTTATTATAATAGTTATCACATAATAATAATAATAATGATGATGATGATGATGATGATGATGATGATGATGATGATAATAATAATAATAATAATCATAATAATAATAGTAATAATAATAATACCAATAATAATAAAAATGTGTTACTGCAGTCTGAAGCCATAAAAAATCATAATAATGTGCTTATTATTGCTACAATTATTATCAATAATAATTATGATATTGCTCTTATTCACGAGGGTTGTTTCCTATTAAATTAGCAAGAAGTAAATTGTTAAATGTGTTTTAAAGTGTGACACCAGCCGCCCTTACACCCAATTCTTTTTTTTTTTTTTTGAATTCCAATGGTATTAAGCGATAGTGACGCCGGGAGAATCCCCATTCCGAGCTGTCGACGACTTCTGGCCTGAGAGCGAAGGACCTGTCGCGTTAAAACCTAAAAAAAAAAAAAAAAAAAAAAAAAAAGAAAAAGTTCACCTTCCTCTACATAAATTGGCCGGGAGATTTATTTCTCCCCTGACATTCTCTCTGGAGACGTGGCTCTGAACGTGGAGGAGGAGGAGGAGGAGGAGGAGGAGGAGGAGGGTGACAGGGCTATTGTTAGCGGCGGAGGAAGAAGATATTCTCCGGCCGCCACTCGTCCCGTCTCCTTCATCCTCCTCAGGAAACCCATCAGCAGGAAGGAGAGGCGATGACAACCACTTAAAGCAACCAAAGGAAACCGCACACGCCGTCACCTTATTAATTCCAATATCGTTTCAAATTCATCGTCAAAAATCCCCGTGGGATGTAATGTGTGTGTGTGTGTGTGTGTGTGTGTGTGTGTGTGTGTGTGGGGAGGATCATGCCCTCGCTATTCTGACGTGGGACTTAAATGATATCGACATTATAAAAAACTGCAGACAGGTTCTGCAGGACGGGACTCCAAAAAAAGGGATGATGATTTAAAAAAATAAAAATGAAAATAATAATAATTATAATAATAATGTCATACATAATGTCATATTCATTATTAAGTTCATAAAATTATTGATGATATTATAGTTGCTGTTCTTCCTCTTCTTCTTCTTCTTCTTCTTATTATTATTATTACTATTGTTATATTTTATTATTATTTTAGTGATGCTAATAATAATAATAATAGCATCAATAGCAATAATAATAAGATTAAGAATAACAATATTTAACTATAATCATAATTTTGTAATTGCAATGATAGCATTTGAATTTCTAACCTTTTATTTTATCATTCAATTGTAATAATAGAGTAACAGATACAATCTATAAAGTAAGAAATGGAATAGAATCAAATTATAATAATAAGATTAAGAATAAGCATAACGATATTTATCTATAATTATTATCATGACATTTGAATTTTAAACCTTTTATTTTATCATTCAATTATTAGAATACAGTAACAAACACAATATATAAATAAAAAAAATAATTTAAATAAAATAAATAAACAAATAAAATATTTTCAACAATATTTCGCATTTTAAAATAGATCATCACACTGTATTATGATATTTTTATACATATATTTTTTTTTAAATTACCCTTTCTTAGTTGCCAAAATATTTGGTAAATAAAAAAGTCCATCCATCCATCCATCCATCCATCCATCCATCCATTTGTTTTCTACAGGAAGCCAGTGAGCTGTTGTCATGGCGACTGGTACTAAAATGCCGTTCCCCCCCTGTAAAAGATGATTTGTGAGATTACAGCGTCATGACACAGCAAATCCCGTTAATCTGCCCCGTGTTTCGCTGACAGCCAAGTGTTCTTCTGGTGGAACAATGAGGTTGGAGCTGGAGAACGTTCCTTTTCTCTACCGACCAAAATAACTCCAACCCCACGCTGCGCTCGCTCGCTACGCCCCAACATACAGAACGTCGGATTTAAAGCCGTTAATTCCGTCAGATTAACTTCAACATTCTTTTTGCATATGAGAATATCATTTTCATATATAAAAAGCAAAGTATATATATATATACATTCATGCCGCCTTGTTATAAATGGTTGTTGATACGGCAGATATATGCTAACATAATTAGCAATGGTAGCTAGCGACCGTGCTGCTAATCAGGAAGTCTCTGAACAAATAAACATAATTAAAAACTTTGGTTTTAATATTAATCAAATGAATATTAATGGATAAATCTATTAATTAAGTAATTTGTTTATTAAGTAATCTAACATCATTCCGTCAGATTAACTTCAATGGGGTGATCAACATTCTTTTTGCATATGAGAATAAAGCAAAGTATATATATATATATATATAAATTAATTAATGCCGCCTTGTTATAAATGGTTGTTTGTTACGGCAGATATATGCTAACATAATTAGCAATGGTAGCTAGCGACCGTGCTGCTAATCAGGAAGTCTCTGAACAAATAAACATAATTAAAAACTTTGGTTTTAATACTAATCAAATGAATATTAATGGATAAATATATTAATTAAGTAATTTGTGTATTAAGTTATCTAACGTCATTCATCCCTTCATTCGTTCACTGTATGCACAGCTCATCCAATCAGAGCTGACGATGCAGAGGAGGCGGGGCTTGACTAGGAGTGGTCACCTGACCAGGTATAGATGTTTCTTTACCATCCATATCCTTCACACACTTTGGAGACGTCAATGAGATGGAGATGGAGATGGAGACCTATCAGGATACATTAAAATATAATTTCTATATAAAATTAAAAAACAATAAAGAGATAAATACCTTCACATCCAGGAAACAAACCCAAAAAAAGCTGTCTCCCAAACTGTAATTGATCTGGATGATCAATTTTAAGTGAATCACTTGATCATCACTGCGATCGATAGCCTTGTTCGGCGACGCCTGGACGGCGGTTTAATTAGCTCCTGATGATACGTGATGTTTCTGCTGGGTCCGATCAATACGCTGGGATGATGACGTGCACGTGACGCCGCCCACCTGCTTGGGTCCATGTCCCATTATTTTTTTTTCTTTGTTATTTTTTTTATTTTGCTTCCTCGCTACCGGACTTGAGATGGACAGGACTAAGAAGGATTTGCACACATGGACCAGGACCTTCTGCACCCTCCAAACAACCGGGTGAGATCCACCACCAGTCCATGGGATCCAACAGCTTTCACTCCTTTTTACATTCCAATCCAAATAAATTCACAAAAGTTCCTCCTTCATCCCCAATGAAGGACACCCCTGTTTGCAAAACAACCCCCTTGGACCAAGTTTCAGCCCATCAACTCTTCATGTACACAACAAGCCAGCATAACCCCCCCCCAAAACACACACACACACAAGCCTATATGTGCATATATAAATATATATATATATATATATATATATATATATATATATATATATACAGGAAGTCTGGAGTAGCAAAGAATGTTAGACTGGTGCAGGACATGTATGCTCACTGTGAGACAGTGGTGAGGTGTGCTGTAGGTGTAACACAGAAGTTCAAGGTGGTGGTGGGACTTATATATCATATTCTCTCTCTATATATATATAAAGGTGTGTGTGTGTGTGTGTGTATGCATACAATTATATGTTTATATGTATGAACATGTATGTATGTATATATGTAAATATACATACATACACAACTCACATCTACACAAACACTAATTTCTAGTGACAGCAATTAATTTCCTTATTCACATGCAATTTATATATGTGTGTGTGTGTGTGTGTGTATGAATACAACAATTCACTCCATCGAGACGTGCCTCCCTTGAATCATTCATTCATCACAAAGACACGCACCTATTCCCGCCCTTATCCCATAGAAGATGTTTAAGGAGTAGATGGAGAATCCCTGACCCTTTACTTTTTCGTTTCTCATGAACGAATGAGGGTGAAGTTAAAAGTCCGACCGCCGTCCTTTCGCATTTGCCGCCACGAGCAGGCGCTCTAACGTCCCTCCCGTAGGCCGCCGTCCTCAAGCAGCGACCCGGGGTCACGAGCGGTCGGAGGAAATAAGCCGACCTTTCGTTGGGAATTAACTCCATTCCCACGCTCCTTTTTTTTTTTTCCGGGAGGGTTTCGGCTGCCGGGGAAAATCAAACCCGGGCCCTTTGAGCGACTCGCCGACCCGCTCCGAGGCGCCGCCGCTGATTCATCATGCGATGAAATGAATTTTTGACAACGCGCCTTTCGCTCGGGCTAAAAATACGAAATCAAAGGCTCGACTCACGGAGACATGACACGGATGCATAACATTACCCTCCTAAACTCCATCCGCGCACGACACAAATGTGTGTGTGTGTGTGTGTGTGTGTGTGTGGTTGCATGGAAACACATGTAGCATAACAGCGCTGCTTTTTTCCCACTGATAAGTGGTTAAAAACTTTCACGAGTAAAGTTTTTTAATGGGGGTCTTTTTTTTTATGGTGGCTCGATCTGGACGTGTGATTTATTTATTTTCCTTTTTTTTTCTTTTTTTTTTCTTTGAACGACTTTCGGTTCTTCCCTAACGATGTCGCAAAATGTTCTCATCCGTTTGCAAAATCGGGAGCTGTTAAGTAGAAAATGATCCAGACGATAAAGACGGACCGGTGGGGATTTTGAAGAACCGCGATGCGGTTGGTCTATTTTTATATTATCTGAAAATAACGTTAAAATCTGGAATTAAACCGATCCGCGTACACACTCTCACTCACACGCCTGAGCAGTTGATTGTCTTAAACAAACCTGCTGATTTTTGGACAACAACAACAACAATAATAATAATAATAATAATAATAATAATATCAACAATCATTATAACAAAATCTGTAATAATAGTAATCATATAATCACTAATGATGATACCGGTATTAATAACAATACTATCATCCTCAAAATTGTTACATTTTTATTATCATCATTATTATTATTGTTGTTATTATTAGGGTAAGTAGTGGTAGTAGTAGAAGTAATTATTATTATTATTACAATAATTATATATTATATATTATTATTATTATTATTATTATTATTATTATTTTGGTTGTTTTCATTTAAGTAAATGTAGTAGTAGTGGTTATTATGTTGATGATGATGAGGATAATAATAATTATAATTATAATTATTATTATTATTAGTAGTAGTAGTAGTATTAATACTATTAATAACAATAATACCTTTTTATTTGTTTTCAATTTTATTTTATTTAATTCCTTCAAATGTTGTGAACAATTTTGAAAATAACCATCAGCCTCCCCAAATGTATAGATAATAATAATTATTTTACTACCACTACTACTAATAATAATAAGAATAATAGTGATGAATTCATTTTAATTCATGTTTTAATTATTTTCTATTTTATTTTAGCTTCACTCATTGGTGTAACTAACTTTCAATGGATTCATAATAATACGAATAATAATACTAATAATACCAATACCACTACTACTACTAATAATAACACATCATAATAATACTACTAATAATAAAAAGAAGAAGAAATCATTTTTTGTGTTTTGAAATATTTGAATCTGAATTTGTGTCCTTAGCGAGTTAAACTGGAAGGTCAGTGAAGGCGGCGTCCTTCCGGCAGGGACGTGCACGTGTGATCACGGAGTCGACCTTCTGCGGGGGCCGGGATCAGAGGTCCGGATGAAACTCCGAAACCATCGCTCGGCTCCGGCTCGGCGGCCGCGGGGCTGCGCCTCCGAGCGTGGGCGGGTTCTCCGGGCGGAACGTTACGGAACGCCGCATTCTCCGGAGTCATTTTAAGATTTTCTTTTCCAGCAGATCATCGGGGTCATTCCAACGTATTTATTTAGAAAAAAAAAAGCGGCAACAAATTTGTCTGTTTTTTTTTTTTTTTTTTTTCCCCCCACCTTGAGGGGTTTTATTTTGAAAAATGATATTTATTTAGCTTCTCCTGTAGGCTTTTTTTTTTTTTTTTTTTTTTAATTTCCACAGACGTCAGGCGGGAGCCGGATGAAGATGGATCTGTTTTTCACGCAGATAGCGGTCCCGTCGTGTCGCCTGTCGGCGGAAACGTCGGCGCACCTGCGTTCTCATCTGCTGAGCCGCGGGACGGCTGATATGGAGTCATTAGCGGCGCGTTAGCATCGGCGTGAAAGAACGACGAAGGAAATGCGACGCGGGGCGGCAAACACACCCGCGGCGTTCGTGATTAAACTTCGCATGATATCGAACACGGGAATATTCATGTAAAGGATTCAAATGTAAATAAAACGGTGGAGGGTGTAGCGGTTAGCGCTTTAGCCTTGCAGCTAAAGTCCTCCTGGGGTTCCTCAGGGTTCCATCCGACAGTCCAAACACATGCAGGAGGTTCACTGGGAACCCCAAATTGTCCAGATATGTGGACCAGAGGGCGAATGCTTGTTGGAAATCTTCAATCCAGGACTGGAGAAGACAAGAATTCACCGTGACCTGGACGACTGAGAACCTCCTCAGACGAGAGGGGGAAAGAGAGCGTGAAGAAACCCAAGGAGATCATGGAGTGGGATCTACTGGTGAGGGTCTGCTTTAAAACCTCTCGTCCAATCACAATCGGGAAAGGTTGCATCTTCTTGTAGATATTATGAATGAATGAATGAATGAACCAATGAGTGAGAAGAACTGCAGATTAACTGAAAAAAATGACTCGCACCGCCGAGGACGCCGACAAACACGCCAAACTAGCCGATTTTCCGAGCGCCAACATATTTTCCGGATAAATTGCATTTTATATTTCATTTCCTCCGGATTCTTGAGAAAAGAAAAAAAAAAAAAAAGTCAAATAAATAAATAAAAATTGTTTTCCCTTCGCTTCTCCCTTTAGCTACCTGACGTTTACAGCGTATACGTCTCCTGCTCAGAGAACCCACGCCCGGCCCGGCTCTTGGTTTATTCATGAGACAAATGAGCGGGTCTGGAGTTTGGCGTATGTGTGTGTGTGTGTGTGTTAGTGTGTGCGTGTGTGTGTTAGTGTGTGTGTGTGTGCTCTAGCTAGCTCCGAGCTGGGTTGAAAGAGAGAACACGAGACGTTGGACGGAGGGAGAATTCCTAACGAGATAAGACGGAGGGGGGGAAATAATAAAAAATAATATAAAATAAATAAACAAAAAATAAATACAATAAAAAAATAAAAACAAACAAATAAATGAATGAATAAAATTTTCACATATATAAATAAATAAACAAATTCCATATAAATAGATAAATCAATAAATAAACAGATAAATAAATAAAGAAATAGCAAATCCAATCTGCTGCAATTTGACTATCCATCAGGGCCGGCATGTCTGCAGAGGGAGTTTTGGGGTGTAGAATAATTACTAATTACTGCACAAACGAACATTGACTGCTCTCTAATGGAATTATTCAGGCGGCCTGTGTTTGCCTCTGCAGGCCCTGCATCCATTACCCCGGCTGCTTTAGTCTCTATTTTTATTTTCTTGATATTTTGTTTTTTAGTTAATAACGTTCCAGATTCTGTATTACCATCCGTGTCTGCGCTGCGGAGGTTTGTACTGCGCCGCGCCGCCAGGAGGGAACAAAAGCTGCTTTGTGTTTGATGAGCGTTGAGGGTTTCATCAGATATTAACTTATTTGATCTATTTTTTTTCCAATCTTGAGATCAGTAAGTTGCATTTGTACAGCACTTTGATAGCAATGGAGCTACAATTATGCTATCACAAAAACATTTGTTATAGTTATTAGCAGTGTTGACACTGTTTTGTTATTACTCCAGTTATACTTGATATTATCAATATTATTGTTATTTTTAGTAGCGGCAGCAGCAGCAATAATATCACCATAATAATATTAATAATAATAATAATTATTATTATTATTATTAGTAGTAGTAGTAGTAGTAGTATTGGAAAATTTGAAATGAATGGCACTACAATAATGCAATCACAAATACATTTTTCCTTGCGGCTTTTCTTCTTGCGTTATCATTATCATGTTATTGTTGTTGTGGCAGCAGCAGAATAATCATCATTGTTATTATTATTATTGTTATTATTACATTATTGTTCCTATCAGGAGTAGTGGTAGTAGCAGTAGTACCAATAGTACTACTAGCAGTAGTTTCCTAATTTTGTTATTAGAAGTAGTAGTATTAGTAATAGTAGTAACAGCAGAAGTAGTATCCCCATAATATATTAATAGTAATATTATTAATGATATTATTAGGAAAGGAATGATGCTACAATAATGCTATCACAAATACATTTGTTATGTTAACTTCACTATTGATAGCTGATAGTTGTTATTATTCTTCTTATTATTAATAGTATCAACAAGTTTGTGATCGGTAGTAGTAGTAGTAGTAGTAGTAGTAGTAGTGATAATATCATAATTGTAATTATTTTTATCGCAATTATCATTATCATCATTGGTAGTATTAGTAACAGTCCTAGCAGTAGTAACAGAAACATTAAAAAAATATTAATATAATTATTATTACAATTACGACTATCATTATTATTATTATAAGCAGTAATACCTTAAAACACTTGATAGCCTTAACTTTGACACTTTATATTTATTGTATTTCTTATTCTCCCTCCTTCCTACTATTATCTATTATTGTTATGTTTTGCTTGAAACTCTGGCACAACAATTTCCTTCCGCATAAATAAAGTTGTTCTTATCTTATCTTATCTTATCTTGTCTTATGTTATCTTAATATTATCATTATTGATATTGTGGTAGTAGTAGTAGTAGTAGTGGTTTTAGTAAGTAGGTTTTAGTTTAGATAGTAGCACAAGCAATGGTATCACCATTAAAATTATTATAAACACAATAATAATAATAATTATGACCATTATCCTCACTTTGTTTACTATTATAAGTAGTAGCAGTATAATAAAAAAAAAATAAAGACATAAATCAACAAGTCTCACTGAGGCAGGAGCCTGAGCAACGTCCGCTCCAAATACCCGGCCACGGGCTCATAACCACGCCCACTCCATCGTAGCCCCGCCCACTCCATCGTAGCCCCGCCCACCACACGTTGTTGATCCCGACCTGATTAGCATCACATTCGCCACATTGGGAGTCCGTCTGAAGTCTCGCCCTCTCCCGTCCGCTCACACTTCACTCTCTTAAGTCTCCCTCTCTCTGGTTTTATTAAAATCTGCATTTATTCATTCATTTTCTTCCGTGGGTTTGCCAAGTGGCGGCGGCGGCGGCGTAAACATGCACAGGCGTGATTCGTTTCTGGGGCATTAATTAAGTAAAAATAAGACATGAATTATCCCCTTTGATGATTTGGGGCTTCCGAAGATGCACCCTTAACTGATGCCTGGCTTCGTTCACACACTCCTATTCAACCCCCGGACACACACACACACACACACACACACACACGCACACACACACACACGTGTCGTCTCTGGAGGAACTAGTTAGCTTAAGCTTGTGCACAATTCATTCATTCATTCATGGATTATCCAAAGACTCACTGGGTCGCCTGTCAATCAAATGGTTGCCATAGAGACAGACGACTATCTTCACTTAATCTTCAGTGGACCTTTTGACTGTTTATGGACTGTTTATGTGGAAGGAGAACCTGAGGAGAAACCAAGCAGGAGAACATGAGGAGAACTCCAACAGGTGAGCGGCATTTGTAAGAACGCTAATGCTAATTTTGGAAATGAACTTGGGTTCCAGGGGTTCCCCACGTTCCTCCAGGAGAAGGTTCTCCTGCAAAACCCAAAAGCAGAACACGAGAAGAAAATGGCAGCTGCAGAACCGGTGGTGACGTTTACTGGCCAGGTGGCGCCGTTTATTTTTTTATTTAACGATTCTTAGCGGGCTAGCTTGGAGGCAACGCCGCTAAAGAGCATCCCCACTGATGCTGATGCTAAGCGACGCAGCATATCTTTGATTGTCCGCGGATGCTAATGCTAACTCTATTAGCAATGGAAAAACACAATGTTTACAATCCAGCTGTGACCAAGGGAAGGGGCGGGGCTTAGCATGGACGCCATCTGTCCATCAACAGGATCACAGATAGATAGATAGATGGATAGATAGATAGATAGATAGATAGATAGATGGATGGATGGATAGATAGATAGATAGATAGATAGATAGATAGATAGATAGATAGATAGATAGATAGATAGATAGATAGATAGATAGATAGATAGATCGATGGATGGATGGATGGATGGACAGAAATGTCAAGATGAAAAATTCCATGTGTGTCATTGAACGTATTAAGGGGAGAATTAAAAATATCATATATTAAAGTAAAAAAAAGAATAATAAATTGCAAAAGTCCTAAATTAAAAAAAAAAAAAATAAATAAATAAATAAAAAGTATTTTTAATTTTTGTTTGTTTTTGCAAATGTAAGTTGCAACATATAATAAATAAATCATATAAAATCACAATAAATTCACAATTTATGTATTAGAATGAAAGATTTTGCGAATAATCAGTTGTTTAGATAGATAGATGGATAGATAGATAGATAGATAGATAGATAGATAGATAGATAGATAGATAGATCTATTCAATTTTTCTCCGATCATCTTTTGTTTCTGGTTCCTTTTGCTTCGTTTTGATCTTTTCTTTCCCCCCACAATACTTCCTCCTCCATCCCTCCATCCCTCCATCCCTCCATCCCCAGTGTACGTGCGGAGGCGGAGCGTCGCCGCCACTCATCCCCGCTAACGAGCGGCGGTAATGGCGGCCGGCGGTTGATTGACAGGCCCATTCTCCCGGCCTGCTGAGTGACAGGGCCGCCGTCGCCGCCGCCAACGTAGGAAATGAGAGTGGAATTACAATAGCGGCCATGTCACCCCCTCTGGGACAGAAGAAAGGGGAACACAATCGAAGTCCCTGCTGAAAACACACACACACACACACACACACAGGCTGAGGACGCCGGTGCAAAGATAAATAAATAATTGCATGGCGGTTTATTCTCGACAAAGAACGAGTGTTGAGACGTTTCGCTCGCCCTCGAAAAAAAAAAAAAACAGCGATTTTTGACAAGTGTGTGTGTGTGTGTGTGTGTGTGTGTGTGTGTGTGTGTGCGCCTTTTAACAAAGACAGATAAATATGTTTCCTGCATTCACTTGAGAATGTTATGAGTGGCCCACTAAAGAAGGACACACGATCACACACACACACACACACACACACACACACACACACACACTCACACACACACACTCACACACACAAGTCTTTACTTTAGTATATCATAATATGTATGAAACTGTTTATAGTCACATATATATTGACTATATATATATATTATATTGCCTATATATATATCAGTGATAAACATATGATAACATACGTGATAAACATATATATAAACACACACACACATATATATATATATATGTTTATTACTGACTTCGTATATATATAAAGGCTTGCGTGCGTTTGTGAGTGTGTGTGTGTCTTTGTGTGTGTGTGTGTGTATACAGTGAAAGCAACAATATGCAAGCTTTCATATTTGGATGTTGTGTATATGGTGTACTTTTTAACCTAAATTTGTATGCATATATACACACACATTGTGTGTGTGTGTGTGTGTGTATATATATATATATATATATATACATAATACACATTTTATAAACCACTATACATACACACACACACACATACACACTTATTGACCCGTTGTTTATCACTGGCTTTGTGAATATAAATATATACATGTTTGAGTATTTTTAAGTGTGTTGTTTATACTTATGTGTCTATATATATGTGTGTGTGTATTTGTACATATATGTGTGTGTTGTATATACGTATGTGTCAGTGCTTATACATGTGTTTGTGTGTGTGGTTGTGTTTGTATATATGTATATGTGCATGTGTATATGTAAAAGCGTGTGTGTGTATGTGTGTTGCATATATGTATTGGAATAAAATTACAAATATAAATCTAAAAATAAAAAATATAGATTATCCGAGCTTCCATTCCAGTAAAGTGTGTGTGGACGACCCTTCACGTTTGCGAGATCCACTTGGTTTATATTTCTTATCGCCGTGACGACGGCCTCCCAGATCTTTTCAATTTTAGATGAACTCATCACATTTCACGGCTGTGGGACGTGTGTGTGTTTTTGTGTGTGTGTGTGTGTGATGGTTGGGGGGGGGGGGGGTCGGGATGTGAACAAGTGTGTTTTTTGTCAGAAAAGGAATGTGAAAACTTCTTTAATATTTTAGTAGTTCGAGGGAGAGAAAAGACGACTGGCAAAACAGAGTGTCTCTTGGCATGCACGTGTGAGTGTTTCTGCGTGCATGTGTGTGTGCACACGTGTGTGTGTGTGTGTGTGTGTGTGTGTGCATATAAAAATAAAAATAAAAAAAGAGGGCTGAAATAGTTCCTAAGACGTGCGGTATGTCTACTGTGTACAAAGTATAATAACATACCATTTCAAATCCATGCCCGCACACACACACACACACACACACACACACACACACACACACACACCAAACAGATCCCGTCCGTCAGAAGTAACCTCTGAATCACGCCACACAGACGAGGCGATCACAGTGACTGAATCATCCGGTAGGAACAGAAGTTCTCCTCACACGGCGACCCGACTTGTTGCCATGACGCCGGCGGCGTCGCCATGACGCCTCCCCGAACATCGGAAAACGTCCGAACGCGGCGTCCCGATGTCCTCGGACGAGTATTTCGTAAGTGTCGGCCGATGACGGTTAGCTGTATGTTATCATATCATGCAAAAGTGAGAGGGTTGACGATATCAACGTGATTATGAGCTAATATTTTAGCGTCCCCGACCCCCAGTATTGGTCGGCAGATCATTTAATCGTAAAGAAAATCTTTCTTGGTTCAAATTATATATTTTTTTTAATTCAATCTTCCGGATTTTACGTCAAAAAGCGTCTGTTTCGTCCTTCTCACTGCGGCGTTGCACTCCGTCACGCTATTTCAACACATCGGCTAACGCGAGCTAGCTCGTGAAAAGGAAAAAAAAAAAAAAAAAAAGAGCCGCAATCGAAAACCGCTGGATTTCAGACGGCAGATTTGTGAACAAACCAGGTCAATCAACTCGATCCCGACTGAAAGGGGGAACAACCGCTTGAAATCGCAAATGATCTCCGATTCACGTTTGGAACAACTTGTGTGTTCGAGTCAAAGCTGAATACCCCGAATCAAGCAGACTGGACGTACGTAACGCGGCTCGAATGATTGTAATTGCAGAATATAACATGTTATGGTTGTATTCGGATTAAATACTGTGAACTGACAGTTTTTGTTATTTTCACGCATCAAACCCTGGTACAAAAAAAAGTTGGGGACGATGAGAGGGTGAATGTCTCTATATGATGTGAATGAATGAGTGAATGGTTGGAGGTCTACATGAGAGGGTGAATAGTTTCACCTTTATATACACTGCTCAAAAAAATAAAGGGAACACTTAGAAAACACATCCTAGATCTAAATGAATGAAATATTCTTATGAAATACTTTGCTCTTTACACAGTTGAATGTTCTGACAACAAAATCACACAAAAATGATCAATGGAAATCAATTGTATCAACCCATGGAGGTCTGGATTAGGAATCACACTCCAAATTAAAGTGTAAAAACAAACTCCAGGCTGATCCAACTTTGATGTAATGTCCTTAAAACAAGTCAAAATGAATCTGTGTTGCTTCCTGAGTGGACACTATGATTTCACACAAGTGGGATTGACTTGGAGTTACATTGTGTTGTTCAAGTGTTCCCTTTATTTTTTTGAGCAGTATATAACATGAATGAAGGAGTGAAAAGTTTTACATCTCTATTTAATAAACAAATGACAGGGTGAATGTTGGATTTTGCGATGTGATGCGAAAATGAGAGGGCGAATTGTATGTCTCTATAAAACACGTGAATGAGTGAGTGAATGGTGATGATGCATAAGTGAGAGGGTGAATGGTTGCATATCCCTATATAACATTTGATAATGATAATTATCACCCTTTCATTATCAATAATGAGAGGGTGAACGCTTGCACGTTTCTATACGATGTGAATGAATGAGTGAATGTTCAGCTATTCTTTGGAGAAGGTGATTATCGCATGTTTCTATATCATGTATGAATGACAGGGTGAATGTCAAATTATGCGATATGATGCATAAGTGAGAGGGTGAATGGTTGCATGTCTCTATACGGTGTGAATGAATGAGTGAATAATTTTAGGTCTAGATGAGAGGGTGAAAGGTTGCACGTCTCTAAATAATGAAGGAATAACAGGGTGAAAGTTGTTTTATTTGCGATGTGATGCATAAGTGAGAGGGTGAACGCTTGGATGTTTCTATATGATGTGAATGAATGAGTGAATGGTCACATATTCTTTTGAGTGGGCGAATGTATGTTTCTATATCATGTATATATGACAGGGTGAATGTCAAGTTTTGCAATATGATGCATCAGTGAGAGGGTGAACGTTTGCACGTCTCTATACAGTTTGAATGAATGATTGAATAATTTTAGGTCTGGATGAGAGGGTGAATGGTTGCACTTTTATATAATGAATGAATGACAGGGTGAATGTCGGATTTTGCGATATGATGCATAAGTGAGAGGGTGAATAGTTGCACGTCTCTAGACAAGAGGGTGAATTGTATGTCTCTATAAAACATGTGAATGAGTGAGTGAATGGTCGGATATCACTATATGATGCATAAGTGAAAGGGTGAATGGTTGTATATCTCTACATTATATATGGATGACAGGGTGAACACTTGCACGTCCCTATACAGTGTGAATGAATGAGTGAATAATTTTAGGTCAGGATGAGAGGGTGAATGGTTGCAAGCGTCTTTGTGTACCGTGAAAAGCGCTATACAAATCGTATGTATTATTATTATTATTATTATGTCTCTATATAATGAATGGATGACAGGGTGAATGTCGGATTCTGTGATATCATGCATAAGTGAGAGGGTGAACGCTCGCATGTTTCTATATGATGTGAATGAATGAATGAATGAATGGTCACATTTTCTTTTGAGCAGGTGAATGTTGTATGTTTCTATATCATTTCTGAATGAGAGGGTGAACAGTTGCATGTCTCGAAATGATGTGAATGAATGAGTGAATAGTTTAAGGTCTTTATGAGAGAGTGAATGGTTGCACCTTTATATACGATGTGACACAGCGAATGGTTGTATATCTATGTAACATACAGACGAGAGGGTGAACGCTTGCACATCTAGACGGTGTTAATGAATGAGTGAATGAGTTCTTATGAATGAATGAATGACAGGGTGAAAGCTGGTTTTTGCGATATGATGCATAAGCGAACGATTGGACGTTTCTATATGATGTGAATGAATGAGTGAATGCTCAAATTTTGGGATTGACCGGTCCAGGGCAAACCCCGCCTCCTGTCCAATAGCAGCCGGGATCAAATACGAATGAATGAATGAACTGGGAGGTGAATGTGGCGTCCAACCGTGAGTGGTCGCAGACGTCCAATCAGAAGCCCTCATCGGAGGTGAATGTTTCTTTCGTTGCCCCAGGCTCTCTGCACGTTGGCGTTTTTGTTTTTTTTACTTCCTGTCTTTCGGTACGTGCAGCCAGCCAATCACCGGCCGCCGTCAGCCGGCGCCGTGTTTACCGCCCGCGGCAAAAGTCGTCTCTTTACGGCTTCACGAAGGCTCGTAACACATTGTCGACCTTTTTTTTTTTTTTTTTTTTTTTAAAAAAAACACACACACACTCCCTGGCCATCCCAGCACAATCATTTCCCCTTGTTAAAGCCTCCAAGCAGCCGGCTGAAGGCTCGTTACGGGCCGGCGAGCTCCACCGGCGGGATTCATCGCTGTCGTTGTAAAGAAAAGGAACAATAACGGGGGTTCACTTCCCACTTCTGTGTGTGTGTGTGTGTGTGTGTGTGTGTGTGTGTGAGGTAATTGAAGTCCACTCTGCTTCTTATAGATGTTTCCTTCATTGCATTGCCTTGTGTTTATCATCATGTCCTGCTACTGCGGCTGTTTTATTTTGAAAAAGCTTCATGAAAGCAGGAAAAGCTCGGCTGGACAAAGTTTGTCATCTTTGTTCGTCTTTGACCTTTAGTTTGAATCCATCATTTTGTTTTCTTCTTCTTTTCTTACACTTCTTCTCGAAATATAATTATTTATAGTATATCTATTTATAGTATTATAAATAGTATAATTAAGCCATCGGATATAGTAATAATAATAATAATAATAATAATAAAAGTAATGAAACAACCATTAATATAGTACTTATTATTAATATTATTCTTTTTACATATTCTGAATAATTATCAGGTATTATTATTATTATCATTATTATTTATTATGAGTGTGATTATTATGACATACGAAGTTCATTTGTATTGTTTTATTTTTTTTTTACATTTCCCAACATTGACTTCCACATAAACTTTTGGCATATTTGAAAAAGAAAAAAATTAAAAATTAATTAAAAATAAAATTTATAAAAATTTGGACGTTATTTCTGAAAATGACCGGGACAAAAATATAACCAAAATTAAGAAATAAATGGATGAATATTCTTTTATTGAATTCACCCCCCCCCCCAGAAAAAAAAAAATAAATAAATAAATATATATATATATATATATATTTTTTTTTTTAATTTCATGTATGTGCATTTACTGAATTCCTTTCCTTTGTATTTGTTTGTTTATTTATTCCCTTTTTAAATTTTGATTCATTATTTCATTTCTTTCAAAAGGGCAATTTGGACTTCCACATGGCACATAAATAAAACACACACAAGGCGGAGTAAAAGTTGGTTGGGGTTTGTGTGTGTGTGTGTGTGTGTGTGTGTGTGTGTGTGTGTGTGTGTGTGTGTGTGTGTGTGTGTGTTAAGGGCAGTGTCAGCGGTGTTAAGCAGCAGCTGGACGAGTTCAGATCCAATTTAAAAAGCGAGCGGCAGATACGACGGCCATGTTGGCAGCTGGACTAAAGACGATTTAGCCTGATGCTACGACTTCTGTTGGCGTGTGTGTGTGTGTGTGTGTGTGTGTGTGTGCACGTGTTATATGTGTGTATGCGTGTGTGTGTGTGTGTGTGTGCGGGCGTGTGTGATTGATACACACTCGCACTACTGAGAAGCTTTATTTATTTTCAGGCACTTTCTCAATTCGGCCTGATCATTATTAAGATGATCCGTCATGTTATCATTTTTAGAATTGTTGTTTTTGTTTTATTATTATTTCTAATATTGTTATAATTCGAATTTTATGATTATTACTTTGATTATAATTGGTATTTCATGATCGTTGTTAAGATGATTGTTATTATTGTTGTTGTTTTATGATGATAACTAATATAACTAATAATAACATTTTATTATAATTATTGTTGTTGTTGTTGTTGATTACATTTAATATTATTTATCAATACTATTACATGACAATAATAATAGTGACAATAATGCATGTATTATTGTTATTACTATTATTTTTATTATCATTGTTTATCAATTTATTTATCATTGTTGTTGTTGTTATCCACCCATCCATTATTTTGGCTCTGCATTTTCAGGGAAATTTGAGCCTGAAAATTATTATTCTATTATTATTCATTATTATTATTTTCATTTTTATTACCATTGTTGTTTTTACTATAGTTATATTAAAATAATAATTACTATTGCTATTATCATTATCATTATTATTGTTGATATTGTTATTATTATTGTAAAAATAATAATAACATTAAAAAAAAAATCAGCATTATAATAATATATTAGCATTAATATATATATTGGAATATAATCATTTTAATTTTTATTATTACTGTCATTATCATTATTATTATTGTCATGCTAATAATGGTTGTGATATAGTTGCTGTTATTATTGTAATTTCATTTATTATTTATTATTATCATCGGCATTGTGAAAATGATTGTTGTGACCTTAGTTTTAGTTATTATTATCATTATTACAGATATTTAAACAGCACAGAATGGAAGCAGCGCCATCATGTTTTTTTCCCCAGATTTCCCAGGGTGAGTGGAGGTTTCTGCTGCTGGTGGAGGTTCTGCAGGATGAAGGGGGTCAGAAAGAGACGGAAAAAAAAAAAAAAAATTCTGTCAACGGGTCCCCCTGACACCCCTGAACCCCCATCTGACCCACAAAAAAACAAAAAAAATAAGGGATGGAAAGTCAACGCCAGGTTGCTTTGAAAAAGGGGAAGCGCAGAGGGGAATAGTAAGCGAGTGCAGAGGCGAGGCATGACAGGTGGGGGCGAACACACACACACACACACACACACACACACACACACACACACACACGCACACACACACCTAAAACTGAGCCGAGCCCCATCCATCACACAAGCAGCCACTGGGGTGACATGACAAGCAAAAAGGGGGGTTCAGGTGGAAGGGGATAAAAGAACAAAATAATAATGGCGCTTTTTAAAATTTCTATTTTATTTTTATTTTTTTATAAAAGTCACAGGCGGCTGCATTTCTATTGATATATCATGTTTGAGACGCACGGCTGAGACGAACCGACCGCTGATACTGAGAGTGAAAACAGTCAAAACAGATAATAAATAAAGGAAAAATGGAAATAATATTACATATATTACTATGATACACACACAAACACACACGCACACAAGAATGCATGCACGCAGAAACACACACAATTAAAACTTAATGCATAAAGTTGTCTTTTATGGGATTTGGGGATTGGGATGGTTGTAATACAACTACAAATTATTATAATTTAAAAAAAAAAAGGCCAAGGATTTGTTTTTATCTCTGGAAAAAAAGAAAGAAAAAGAGAAAGAATACAAAATGCAACAAATTATGTTTGTAAGGTTGATTATACTACTACTACTACTTCTATAACAACTACAAATGATTATAATTATCAACATGAACTATTTAAACTGCGGAAGCTTTTTTAAATGTCACCTGGCAAAAAAGACAGAAAAAAAAGAAAGAAAAAAAACACAACTAATTATCCTTGTAAAGTTGATAATGCTACTATTCGTAATACTAATGGTGATAAAAATGAAGTCTTTCATCTTTGGAAGCAATTCTAAATGTCAATGTACAAAAAAAAAAAAAAAAAAAAAAAAAAAAGAAAAACATAGAGTGATTAAAAGAAGAAAAAATCGAAGTTGAAAAAAGAAATATACTGGTATATTAATAACACTACAACTACTACTGCTACTAACATAATAATAGTACTATAAATAATAATAATAAAAATAATTAATGACAACTGAGAGGATTTATCATCCAGGGTGCTGATTGGCTAATATTGATCGAGCTCCTGTTTATGCTTTTTAGCGTGTTAAAAAAATAAGCATGATTATCAAGCAGAATTAAAAGTCATGAACATCTTAACCCCCCTCCCACACACACACACACACAAACACACACACATTTTGTTTTTACAAAGCACTAAAATCAGCCGGTGTGTGTGTGTTGGTAAAAGAATAATAATATTTTTTAAAGCATGAACGCAGGCCTGCGGCTGGTCGAGCGCTGGCAGAGCAGATGTTGTTGCTTCCACGTCCTTCCAATGGATTTGATGCTTGGAAACACTGATATAGGCAAGTGTGTGGGGATCCCTCAGCTGTTTCACACACACACACACAGTCATACATGGATGTGTGCACACACACACATATACACAGTCTTTTTTTGCTTTATGCTTATGTCTTTATGTTTTGTCTGTGTGTCTCTATGTGATGTGTGAATAAATGAATGAATGAATAAATGCATTTTCTAACGTATGAACAATGTTTTATGTCTCCATATAATGTAAAAATGAATGAATGAATTGTATGTATCTATATAACATGTGAATAAATGTATATTTTGTATCTCGAGAATGAATGAATGAATGAACTGACTATCTCTATGTGACATGAATAGATTGATATTTTATTTCTGTACTTCAACTGAATGAATAAATGGATGAATGAATGAATTGCATTTTTCTATATGAAATGTGAATGAATCAGTATTTTTGTGGCTTGTGTGAATGAATGAATGAATAAATTGTATATCTATATGATGTGAATAAATGAATATTTCATTTCTGTATTTCTTAGGAATGAATGAATGAACTGTATAGCTCTATATGACATGTGAATAAATGATTTTTTTTATTTCTGTATGTCCTCTGAATGAATGAATGAATGGATGAATGAATGAATAAATTGTATGTCTCCATATGAAACGTGAATAAATGAATATATGAATATTTTATTTCTGTATCTCGTGTGAATGAATGAATGAACTGTATATCTCCATGTGACATGTGTATAAATGAATATTGTATTTCTGTATGTCGTCTGCATGAATGAATGAATTGCATAATTCTTTATGACATGTAAATAAATAAATATGTTATTTCTGTATCTCTTGGGAATGAATGAATGAACTGGATGTCTCTATGTGACATGTGAATAAATGATTTTTTTATGTCTGTATGTCGTCTGAATGAATTAATATATTGCATATCTATATGAAATGCAAATAACTGAATATATTTTTTTGTACTTTGTGTGAATGAATGAATGAATGAATGAATGAACTGTATGTCTCTAAATGACATGAATAAATGAATATGTTATTTCTGTATATCTTGGGAATGAATGAATGAACTGTATGTCTATGTGACATGTGAATAAAGGATTTTTTTTTATTTCTGTATGTCCTCTGAATGAATGAATGGATAAATGAATGAATGAATTTCCTGTCTCTATATGAAGTGAATAAATGAATATTTTATTTCTGTACGTCTTCTGAATGAATGAATATATTGCATGTCTATATGAAAAAATAATAACTGAATATATATATTTTTGTACCTCGTGTGAATGAATGAATTCATGAACTGTACATCTCTAAATGACATGAATAAATGAATATTTCATTTTTGTACCTCGTGTGAACGAATGAATGTATTGAATATCTCTTTATGACATGTAAATAAATTAATGTTATTTCAGTATCTCATGTGAATGACTTGTGATTGAATGAATGAATGAATGAATGAATGCATGAATGAATGAATGAGTGG
>NC_141306.1:1758227-1773227 GCF_037954325.1 Fistularia commersonii | reverse complement strand
TGATAAGTACAATTTATTTTTTTATTTTTATTTATTTTTTTGGTGGTTTTTGCAAATGTAAGTTGCAACATAAAGAAATAAATCATAAATAAATCAATTAAAAAATCGTAATAAATTCACAATTTATGCATTAGAATGACAGGTGTTGCTAATAATAACTTTGATAGATAGATAGATAGATAGATAGATAGATAGATAGATAGATAGATAGATAGATAGATAGATTGTTTTCACTGTAACCATGGAAACCAAGATGGCCGACGAGGAAAACCGACCCAAACAGACATGAAGATCCAGAAGTTTTCAGAGAGAGGATGGAAGGAGTCAACATCTCCTCCGACGACGACCGGAGAAACGCTTTCGTTATTTTTTTTTTTTGGCCGAAGAATCTTGTTTCCCTCCTCGCGGCGTTACCGTGGCAACATCGACAGACGAATGGACGTTATGTAAGCCTGACAGTCGGAAATGAGCGCTAATTGAAGGCTAGTGGGCAGAAGGACAGCAGTCGGGGAACACACACACATTCACACACACACACACACACACACACACTCACACACACACACACACACACACACACACACACACAAGGCAGTTAAAAACTATTCAGACTGATTTTGCACTCAGAAGTTTGTCCTCTTCTGCAGGTGAAGCGACACGTGACCTTTTCTCCGTGTCTGAGAAAGTACTTATACTTAAAGTATTAGTACATGAGTATCAGGACAAAGTACCAATCAGAGTAGTAGTATTAGTATAAGTAGTAGCGGTACACATCACATTTAGCTTCATGATGGCACATGGATGATGGTGATTATGACTAGCATCATTAGTATTAGTAGTATTCATAGTAGTACTAATGGTAGTAGCAGTAGTAGTAGTAGTAGCAGTAGTGGGAGTAGTGGAAGTACTTGTAGAAGTAGTGTGCGTAGTACTTTTAGCAGCAGTAGTGGTAGCAGCAGCATTAGTAGTAGTAGTGGGTGTAGCTGTAGTAGTGGTAGTAGTAGTAACATTAGTAGCAGGAGTAACGACATTAATATTAATGTTAACTACATTACATTACACTACATTAATATGCATTTTTATTCTATTCTTGTTTATTGATTTATTTATTGACTGACTGAATTACTTACTTTCTCACTTACCATTATTTATGCATATATTTGCTTCATGGACCTCCTTAGTAATAACCATAAAAAGAAAATGATAATCATAATAATACTCATTGTAGCAATATTATTAGTGATAGTTAAGTTAATTATGAAGTAATTTATGATAAAAAAAATAACATAAAATCAGAAAGTGGATTATTCCAATTTTTTTCCTTTTTTTCACACTGTTTTATATTTCTTTATTCATTCACTTATTCGCTTTTTTACTATTTCTCGTCACCCTCCATCACTTGGCAACAGCGACCAGGCGACGGCGCGATACCATCAGCCGCCCCGGAGAATCGGCGGCCGCCGCCGCCGCCGCACAATCGCCACGACAAAACCCCTGGCGAGTCCCCGCACGGGAGAACATCCTCCACGGTTACGCTGATAAACAATATCTGATCTGCAGCTTATATCCGTTTTAATTTACAGTGGACACACGCCGTCTGCGCCGAGGTCATCCTATCGATTGGATGTAAGTCGCCGCGGTGGGAAGAGTGGCCAAAAACACACACACACACCAAGACATGCACGCGCACACACACACACACACAGCGTAGTAATTTAAATTGATTTTGCAAGAAGACGGTCGGGGAAATGTTTGTGCACGATCCGGCTGCGGGACGTCGGGGTCGAGTGGATGCAGGACGGGACGGCGTCCGGGGCCGAGGAGGCCGGCGCCGCTGCAAAGGCTCGCCGTCCTGGACGGGAATCGCGATTTATGCAAAAGTAAAGTACAGCTGGTTCGGTATTCGGAGGAGGGATCCAATTTTCTGCTTGGGCGGGCAACCTCCTCGCCGCAGGTTTCACTCACGACGCGGCGGCGGCGACGGAGTTGAGGTGCCGGAAGATTCAGAGATTCGGCTTTTCAGGATTACAAGGGGAATTTATCCCCCTAATTTAAGGGCAATTATCTGTGAAATGTTAAAGGTGATTTAACATTAGCTTCACGAGGTTTCTCGACCTGCATCCTTTCATGCTTATGAGCTACCTTCTTGCTTATCTTAATTATTAGTATGATTATTAGTATTATTATCATTATGACATAATAATAACAACAGTACATAAAACTTGCATGTGAAAGTCTTATTGTTGCTTTCAGCTAAATCCAGCTAGATACTGTTTGCATTCTATTGTAGTTTTCACTACAGCTATATTTTAATAATAATTATTATTACTGTTATCAGTATTATTTTTCTATCAACGTTATTATTATCATTATTATCATTATTACTATTATTATTATTATTTTTATTATTATTATTATTATTATTGCTGTTGTTTTTATCAGGAGGTTTTCAAAGGTTTCCATGTACATAAAAATGTAAATGTGAATGTCGTACTGTTAGCTTTTGGCTAAAGGCAGCTGTTATTATTGTTATTACTTATAATACTTATAATATTACTTATAATATTGATTAGAATAACAACAATCATTGTTAATGTCATTATTCCCCTGATTTAAGGGCTGTTTTCTGTGACATGTTTAAACTGAGCTAAATTAGCTTCATGCTATTTCAGTATGTGTATCCTTAATGCTAGTAACTTTTAATGCTAGTAACTTTTAGGACCTTTGCTAGTCATTATTATTGTGGCTAATCAATTCTTCTTTTTCTACTTCTTCTTCTTCGTCTTTTTCTACTTACTGTCATTTTTATTGTTGTTGTTGTTTCTGTCTGAAAGTTTTCCAAAAGCATATACATGAAAAGTATTTGAGAAAGTCTTACTATTAGCATTTGGCTAAAACCAGCTACATTTTATTTTTCACTATTGTTGCAATAATTATTGTTATTGTTTTTACATATTTATGTTATGTTTATAAAAATGTTGTATTTTTTTATCCATAAAAAATAATTGAATGAATGTATTGCTAATTTAAAGGGGTAGTAAGGCAGAATTATATATAGACTCATAGCTACATAACAATACACAAAGATCATGAATCTTTGTCTTTGATTGGGGATATTTTTTTCTTTTTTAAATAAAAAAAACAAAAACAAAAAGGCACAAACATGATTACTTTTTATACTTCCTTGTATTTTCCGTCCATCAAATCCTGACAGTTTTTCTATCGACGGAGTCCTGCAGTGTGATCACTGTGCTGCTAATTAGTAGCGTCCCGTTGGAGGACATTAGGACTTAATGAGGCCAACGACACGACACTCCCCGCTGGACGGAGACAGCGTGTGTGTCCTCATACATTTCTACGTGTGTGTGTGTATGCATGCATGTGTGTGTGTGGATATGCAACAGAACTAGCAGGTATAGGTAGCCTGGAGGTCGGGAATCAGGAAGTACCCTATTGAGGACAATGGGACTTAATTGAGCAAATCACTAGTTCCCTGCAATGGAAGCCGTATGTGTGTGTGTGTGTGTGTGTGTGTGTGTGTGAGAACGCTCATAAACACCCTTCTAAATTTCCCAGCAAGTTATTTACATACTGTCTGCAGCGATATTGCGTTCTCATATCGCTATCTATCAAAGCGCTAACACGGTAGCTGCTAACGACTCTCCATTTTTCAATTATTATTATTTTATTTCATTAAATTTTCAGACACAAATGAACTGGAGCTTTTTCAAAAGAATTCAAATAAAGGGGAGACGTGCTGGGGTGCGCTCCCCCCCCCACTCCGCCGCCGTTGACATTTTCATTTAGCGGCGAAACAATACGCTTTAAATGTTAATTTAACAGATTTCCAGGTAGAAAAGAACATTTTAAATCAGCATCTTTTCACCGCCGACGGAGTGAATGAATGAATAAAAGGTGAATTTGATTTTATCAGGGCAGCGATTTTTGACTTTAAATAATCAAACTTAAAACAAATAATAAAAAAAAAAAGAATAAATTAAATTAAATAAAAAAAAAATACAATTAAAATTGAATTAAGCTAATGAAAACAAAACAAAAAAAACAATTCATTTAAATTCAACTGAACTCAATTTAATTAAATTAAATAAAGGAGTGTCTTCAGCTCAACAATATCAATCCACGAGGCGTTGACCTCCGGAGGCGGGAACCCGGCAGAGTCTCACAGCGGCGCGCTAAGAACCAAGATGTGAAAATACCGATGAAGAAGCTTCGCCCTGATTCGCGTCACAATCATCGACAAAAGTATCGCCTGCGTTTCCGCGAAAGAGACCTAGATTTCCTGCGCGTTTTCAATTGGAAGCATCAGACGGCGAACAATAAGACGAGCGCTATCAGACTCCTCTCACTGTATCCAGGCAACAAGAATAAAAAAAAAAAAAAAAGCATTTTCTTTCGGTGTCTCTTCCTCCTTTTCTATTTTTCTCCGTCCCTCCGGGGAAAACGAAGCTTTACTTTTTTTTAATTAAACTCTCACACCGAGCACATTGGCTTTAAATTTTAAAAACTTTGAAAGGCTGCACCGGAATAGACCTTCCACTATTTATATAGTATAGTATAGTATAGAATAGTATAGTATAGTATAGTATAGTATAGTATAGTATAAAGCTATTTATATAATTAATATATATAAATAATATATATATACGTGTAAATATAAATTAGTATATATGTAAATTGGTATATATATAAATATATATTTTTAATAAATGTATATAGATATATAGATATATATATATATATATATATATATATATATATATATATATATATATATATATATATATATATATATATATATATATATACACACACACATATATATGTATGTGTGTGTGTATTTATTATATACATACATGCAATAAAAATTTATCATATACATTTATATCCTAAAATATATATACAACATATATGCATATGTTACATGTATATATACATATGAAATACATTTATATATCAATTTATTTATATAATTTATGTATGAATAGAATATATTTATTATATACACAAATAAACTAATATGTATATATAATTTTATTTATTGCACACATGTATTCAAATGTATATAATACATACATACATATATCTATATAAATGTATATATACCCATCCATCCATCCATCCATCCATCAGTCAACGGCACATAAATATAATTTATTATATATGTGTGTGTGTGTGTTTATACAAATTTATATAAAGAGAGAATGAGGAAATGAAGCTTTCATTTCTTCATTTTGAGCTGAAACGCAATCAAAGTAATGTAATCCTAAAACACACGGTGTATGTGGGGGCGGAGCCTAACGTTGCAAAAGGGGCGGGGCCTAACCCAGGACACCTCACCTGTATATAACTTGTCCACATTTAGCGAGGACCAAAAATTCAAGCATTGTGAGGTCACAGGGTTCAAACCCACTTCTTTCTTCTTATTCACAGTCGAATAAAATAAAATCAATAAATATCCGCCATCTGTTTGCCTGCGAAGGTTTTGCAGACGGAGGTGGGCGGCTGTTGATTTTCCTTCGAGGTTTGAATCCGTGCGGAAGAAAAACCAACACGGGAACTTTAAACGTCCTCCTGTGTGATTAATGTTTTTTTTTTCTTATTTATTCCTATTTTATTTCTCTCTTTTTTTTTTGTACGCTTATATTTACCTCCCCATCTTTGCCGATGCCGCTCAAACAGACACAAACAAACGCGGGAGTAAACACTCCTCTGTTGCTAAGCTACCGAGCCCCGTTCAAAAGCCGCGTAATCGCCGGCTTTTAGAGAAGAGCGTTCCGCCTGTCTGACTGTTTGCGTACATCAGACGCACGCGTTTGACTTTATCTATGCGACGTGTTATTTAAATGTGAATGGGGCGTCGCGGGCCACGCGGAGGGAGAGGCGGCGGGGGGAACAATAAAACTAAAATCGCAACGGTGAGTGCATTTTGAGACGCATTAGGAGTTAAAAGCTGATTATCCTGTGTAATAACAACTTTATTACACCTTTATTATCATGTTATTACAACTTTACTCGTTGAAGTTGCAGGTTTTGTTTTCCTAGCGTATTTCTTTTTTTTTTTTTTTTTTTTTTTCACGGTTTCACGGGGACGCTAACCTTGACGGCGACGTCTGAAAATGCAGGGAAAAAAAAAAACAAACACAAAACGAAAAAAAAAGAAATTAAAAACACAGACGCGCCGCGCTGACGTTTGATTGGCAGATAATAACAGCCATCAGCAGGCGGTGCGTTCAGGGACCCCGAAACATCGCGCTGGCGTTTTGATTCCCGCTGTCAGAGCCGTCCAACGGTGAAACATTTCTTTAAAACAGCTCTGGGATAAAACTTTCTCGTTTCCGTGGCGACACACACACAAATTAAATCCCCGAACCGGCCAATCGGAGGCCTTCGCCGCTGCACGACCTTGCAGCTTTCCAACTAAATTTCACCCGCCCTCCTCTAGAGCGGAGGTCAAAGGTCAGGACCGTCGAGATTTTTTTTTTTTTTTTAATTACATCCGTCCTTCCTGTATTTTATTAGATCTCATTTGCATATTCCTGACGCTCGCCTCCTGGGGGAAGGTGAACGGGGGGTTCAGATTTGTCCCACATTTCTTTTCCCTCCATCTTGGTTTAGGCTCCCCAGATCCCCCCCGACGTCCTCTGAAAGTAGGGCCCGGGAAGAGCAACCGCTTCCTCCTTTCACATTTCGAAGAAAAAAAAAAAGAAAAAATAGCGAGGATTGATTTATAGCCTCCTCTTCCTCCCCTGCCTTTCCCCCAGCGAGCTTTTTTTTTTGGGCCCTCGGTAAAAAAAAAAATAATAATAATATGGCGTATAGATATAATCCTATTGATGCGCAAGGGACTAAAAAAAAAATTAAATATGAAATAAAGAAATATTAAATATATTAAATATTAAAAATTATTAAGAAAATAGAACAATAAATTAATTTATGATCCATCTGAAGCTTTCTGGACTAGAAAGGGTCAAAAATAAGTTAATAAATAAAGAGATGATTATTTATAGAGAAGAAATTAAGTAGCTGTAAGAAAAAAAACAAAACAATAAATTCATAAAGTCAATTGATCCATAATACAGAAATAAATATCTAAATAATTATTAAATAAATGGATAAATGAAAACGCACAAGATAAGAATACACGCATAAAAAGATAATTGAAAAATACATTTAAAAAAATGAAAAAAGAAATATATTAATGTATGAATCAATAAAAAAACCCTTTCTGGACTAGAAAGGGTCAAAAATAAGTTAATAAATAAAGAGATGATTATTCATAGAGAAGAATGCAGATAAAGAGGTTGGAAAAAAAAGAAAAAAAACAAAACAATAAATTAATAAACTCAATTGATCCATAATACAGAAATAAATATCTAAATAATTATTAAATAAATGGATAAATGAAAACGCACAAGATAAGAATACACACATAAAAAGATAATTGAGAAATACATTTAAAAAATAAAAAAACAAATATATTAATGTATGAATCAATAAAAAAAGTAAATAAAATAAACTGTTTCTTCTTGGAAAAAAAAATACAAACATATAAATAAAATGAAATTTGAAAATTAAAAATTGAATATGAAGAAAAATGAAAAGACAAAAGAACCATGCAGAGCATAATAGATGAAGGAACGATAATAAAAAATAATAATTTCACAGAAGTAGGAAATCCAGAAAGAAATCAGGATGAGCTCTGACCTAAATCTGCTTACAGCACTCTTTAAGAACCAAAACAACAAAAACATCAAGACTAAACCCGAAGCTCAGAGATCTTCTAAAAACTGCAGGAACAAGGTGTCCGTCTTCTCCTTCCAGCGTTATGCAATTTCTCGCCTCTGCTCAGCTACCGTGGGCATTTCTTTCTTTTTTTTTTGTCCCTCCTTCCAGAAATATTCTGTCGCGAATTTGCATTTATCGCCGAGGATCTTGGGATTGTGTAATCTCTCCTCAGAGATCCTGCCACATAGTGAGCAGGAACATGTTTTATTAATAGGCTGCATTTCGTTGGCCCGGGAAACAGCTTCCTGCCAGATAGTGAGCCGACCCCTTTCCTTCCCGGGTTCGAATGAAGTCACTCCGGAAGATCCAGTTTCCCAATCAGCTGATCAAGAAGATGTCAAAGCCATTGATTGATTATGTATTAATCAATGGGTTTGACAGCTACTTAATGAAGTGAATTAATTCATCACTGACTACATGGCCAACCTGCTTTTTTTCTTATTTCCTCTATAAAAACAACATTAATAATGGAAATAATGTACATAAAAATAATAATGGTAATGCATAATAAGAGTTACAACAACAACAATGATATTTATAATATATAATAATAATAATACCAATAAAATAATAATAATAATAATAATAATAATAATAATAATAATAATAATGCATGATACCGCATAGTAATGCATGATAATAATAATGCAACATTACTACTAATACTACTACTACTACCGTTACGAGGTATAATAATTACAGTTATGTTTTAATTATAATACATTATCATAACTTGCTATAATAATAACAATAATAATAATAATAATAATATAAAATTGTTTTTATTATTTTATTATTTTTTAATTGTTTTTTTTTTTTATTCTTATTTATTACATAAGACTTATTTCTAAATTTGTATTATTATTATTATCATAGATAATTTTATTGTTATTATAAAAATAATTATCCTTTTTTTTATTATAGTATTTTTATTATCATTATTAGTTAAAGTAGTATTAATATTATTGTTATTTTTGTGTGTATTGTTATCAAGAATTATTATACTTTATTGTTATATTGTTGTTCAAACATCGGTCTGGTCTTGTCGACAGGAGACGAGCCCCTCTGGTGTGCAACCCGTGAGTAAACAAATAAACAAATAAAAAATAAAATAAAAAACGTACAGTTTACCAAGGGGCTCATTAGAAGCCCATGTTCCCGCCCGTCACGGCCGACGGCCTTCACCTCTGCGCCGCCGCTTTCCTTTACAACCGTCATGGCCGCCCCTTGGCATCGATTTTTTATTTTTTTTTCTGCCCGTGTTTTCGGCGTGTCTTCCGACGCCGATGTTTATCCTCGCAGCCCCGTCAACACGCCGCCCGCAGCCACCAGAGGTGTTGTTTACCCGCCGAGAGGCCGATTCCCGTAAAAAATGGAGGACGCAGAACGCCGGGGAAAAGGTAAACACAACGTCTTCACAGGCTTTGTTTACGTCCGCTGCGGCGTGAAATCTAAAAATCACCCCGTGACTCTGTGGTGAATGAGAGGGTGAATAATTCAAGATATGCAGTAAATAACGAATGAATGAATATCCAGAGATATTGTTTTTTCTAGATAATCATCGTTCCCATTCTGTAAAATACCAGTATCTCTAATTGTGTTAAAGCCAGACTGCGGACTCAAGGGGAAATCAAATTAAATGAAATAAAATAAAAACAATATATATATATATATATAAATAAAATAAAATAAAATAAAATAAAACAAAATAAAATAAAATAAAATAAAATAAAATAAAATAAAATAAAACTCATTTTTGTCCCTTCGGTTTTTCCCTTCAGAGGTCACCACTGTGAATCAAGCTTTTCCATCTAACCCCTGGCATTAAAATGAAATTAAGATAAAATAAGGTAAAAATAATAAAATAAAATGAAATAAAATAAAACAAAATAAAATAAAATAAAATAAAATAAAATAAAATAAAATAAAATAAAATTAAATTAAATTAAATTAAAAAAAAAGTTTAAAATAAATAAATAAATAAATAAAATAATTCTTTTCCTTTCGTTTTTTCCCTTCAGGGGTCACCATAGTTAATCAACCTTTTCCATCTAACCTTATTCTCTGCATCTTCCTCTCTCACTACATCCATAAATATTTCTTCTAGACCTCCTCCCTGGCATTAAAATAAAATAAAATAAAATAAAATAAAATAAAATAAAATAAAATAAAATAAAATAAAATAAAATAAAATAAAATAAATGAAGAGTTGAATATATAAATTAATTCTAATAATAATAATAAAAATAAAAAAAATAGAAAAAGCATCATCCAGCATGTAACCATTTTGGAAGGAATAGATGTAAACCATCCTGCGTGGAACGGCTCTTAGCTGAGGTTTAGTTCAAAGTGCTAATTTGCATATCTTCCAGTATGAACAAAAGGTCTACACGCAAGTAAGTTTTTTAATTTTTGTAATTCTTTGATCCACAAACTGGCAAACGTACTTTTAACCTCCAAAAAACAAACAAAAAAAAGAACACTATATATATTTAATTTAGCATCCTGCATTAGCGATGAAACAAGCTTCAGGCTAACGTCTCTTTGCCTTCCGCCGTTTGAATCCCGTTCTGTTTTCGAACGAGGTCATTTCTTTGTCGGCCGAATGTGTGTGCATGTGTGTGTGTGTGTGTGTGTGTGTGTGAGGGAAAGAGGTCAGGATGGGGTCATGAAAAAGGTGTGTGTGTTTGTATGTGTGTGTGAGTTGGGGTGCTTTATCTGGCACCTGTACACATTGTGTGGCTGCGTGGTCCGATGTGTGAGGGTGCATTTATATGAGTGTTTTGCAGGAAGTGGTGTGTGTGTGTGTGTGTGTGTGTGTGTGTGTGTGTGCAGGAGGTGTTTTGTGCATGAGTAATAGTGTCTGTCTCGGCGTCAGCTCGCCTGCGGATGTTTTTTTTTTTTTCTTCTTCATTATACTTCGGCTTCGTACACAGCGGGCACTGATGAGTCGATGCAAGAGGTGGACGCGTATGTAGACACACACACACACACACACACACACACACACACCTAAACTCCATCCTCCCGATCCCAGTCATTAGACCGCCCCGACATCTCATCAACCGTTCCACGAACTCTTTCCCCTCAACGCCAGCTAGCAACCACACAACAACCCGCCTTGCTCCGAGACCGTATCCTTCCGCCTCAGAAGGGAACTATTTTCTCTCCTATGCTTTATTTCTTTATTTTTTTCTTTAAATAAGCCGAGGCCTTCTCAGGCGAGGCGGTTTTCTGAACCCGCCGATCCCTCCGGGCGAGAAGATAATAACCGGAAGGGGGAAAGCGAAGAGGCGAAATGAGACATCTACATTCACGGGAAAAATAAGACACAAGTCTGGTGTGTTTTATTGATAAATGGCGGCCGGCGCGCAAACAACAGTATCTCTTTCCGAAAGTCCTTCCGCTTCCAGATCCCCCCCCCCCGCCGTCGGCCGCCACCGAGCTGCCAAACCTTCTCGCCCGTAGCCGCCAAACACGGAATTATCCGCCGCTCGCTTGCACATCTCCCTTCTCCGAATCGGCCCCTTCTTTTTCCACCCGTTTTCTTTTTTTTTTCTCCGGTGGAACGAAGCCACTGACAGGCAGATGGGCAGATGGGGATCGACAGTGTTTCCTGGGGCCCGAGAGCTAATTGGGAGAGACTCGGAGGGGAGTTGGCGCCGCTGAATGGTCCTGACGTGACGGAGGGGGGAAAGGAAAATAAAAGAAATCAATGCACATTTTCAGGAATTGCAAGGGAGGGAGTCATTAACCCTTTAAGGATCTATTTAACTGACACGTTGGGCCGCTGGGAGGTTGTTTCCAAATGTGTGTGTGAGTGTGTGTGTGTGTGTGTGTGTGCGGGTCAGCAATAAATCGCCCGCGGGCTGATGAACGCACGAGGAAAGCCGGCGAGAATTGTGCAAAACAAGACATGAATACGTGAATGACAGTGTAAATAAATGCATAAATTGATAAATAAGAATAAGAATAAGAATAATAATAATAATAAGAATAAGAATAAGAATAAGAATAAGAATAAGAATAAGAATAAGAATAACTTTATTTATCCCGAAGGAAATTGTTGTGCCAGAGTTTCAAGTAAAACAGTAATAAATAATAGTAGGCAATTGTATAAACAGTAAAAAAATATATATATAATTATTGTAAGATATGTAATATTAGGTATGTAAGTGCTGGTAGTATAGTCAAAACAAAATAAAGAAACAAATAGAAAAAGTTAAAAAAAAAATGCGTTGATGTCTCAATAAACTCAGATATCAAAATGAAAAAAAATGGAAATTGCCAAAATAATCAATTAAAGTAAACAAACCAATGCGCAAGGAATCCATTAAAAAGTTATAAAATGCAAAAAAAAAAGTGAAGAAATTATGTGCAAAACAAACCAAAAAAAAGGAAACCTCAAAAAAAAAAAAAAAAAACGAAGTAAATAAATAAATAAGAAGATTGATAAATAAATAAATACATAACTACTTAAATACATTTAAATTATGTCAAAAAAACAATATCAAAAAATTTGGATATTGCCATAATAATCAGTAAATAATTTATTGGTTAAATGAATGAGCGAAGGAATCTATAAATAAGTAATTAAAACATCTAAATAAATAAATACCTAAATAAATAAATAAATACATTCTGATGATGTCAAAAAATGTTTTAATTTAATTTAATGTCCTGTTTTCCCAAAATTGGAGTATCTTGATCTGAACCCCCCTCTCCCCTACCACACACACACACACACACACACACACACATACACACACACACACACTCTAGGAAGCCGGACATTTACATAATCTCTAAATCCAGACAATAAATAAACAAATAAATGGCTAATCTGTCCGTGTGTCTTTCAGTAAAGATGTCGATCGGATGAATATCCGACGTCTTGGATGGAAAACCGCCGGTTTCCCCGGCAACAAAAGCTGAACAAAGAATAGACAAACCGGAAATAAAAAATAAGCGGACGCTAAATCCGAATCCAAACGGCCCGTTCTGTTTTTTAATCCGGCCGCCGTAATTGAAAGTATTTACAATTAAATCTCATTTATTTACCTTTCCTATGAAAAACCCGCGTCCTCCATACGCATAACATTTGTCGGAGTGTGTGTTACTATTTATGTCATTTTTTTGGCTTTGTCCTTTGAGTCTTTCTGTAAAAATGAGCAGATCAAGGAAGCGGAAAGCGGCTGCTGAGTGTTTAATAAGAACTTGACGACAAAATACTTTTTCACTTAAGTCGGATCAACGGCCGTATGCCCGAAACTGGGACGGCTTTCAAAGAATACAATATCAGCTGTCACTTTTCCATGCTAACTATGCTAGCGAGCAGGCTAATTGATGGCTAATATACACACTTTTTCACAGATAAACCGCGATTAAAGAATCGAGTACCTGAGCTAGTTTTACGCTGTCCGTCAAATTAGCCATTAGCCATGTTTGTAAACAGGGATGCTAACGGTGTTTGGTTCGAGCTAAAAACACCAACAACGCCTGTCAAAGATCCAAATTTGCTGAAAAACACCAGGGAACCAGCCTGACAACAACCACAAAGAAACTAATTCCGGTTCTGATGCACTGGAAGGACGTCCAAATACTTTTACTCACTGGATTATACCTGTACTCCTATTCAACCTATCTCATGCACATCGGTTCACACAAATACTCCATCCTAAGTAATAATAAACAAAACAACGAATGAAGGAAATAATCTTTGCGGCGTCAAACACCCGAGAAAAAACTGAACCCAACTTGGCAGAACTGGTGTTCTGACAACTCGATCACTTGACTTTAGCCAAGATGTAAAAACAAGCATTAGCGCCGACCATTAGCGACTATAAATTTCCCGCTGCCGCTGTTGGAGGAGGGGGGGTTGGGGGGTCGGAGCGCCGCCGAGAACTAAACGGCGAAAAGGAACAGAATGACAGAACATCGATTAAACCCCGACGTTCCAGTAAGATCCTTCTGACAGCCTCATCTCGGGCGGCTCGGGAGAAATTAACAGGAGAGTTGTCATGGAAACGTAACCCCTCCCCGCCCCCGTCCTCCTCCAGCCTCAACCCCCATCCAGCTCGTCCTGAGAGGCACCTTCACAGGTGAGAAGTTCTGCAGAAACAAGTCAGGCAAAAGTCTGAGAAAAAAAAAAAAAAATCTCGGATGAATAAATAAACAGGAGGTTTCGGAGGGAAAAAAATCTCATTGTAAAATAAATATTAGAAAATAATAAAAAAATCATGTATTTATTGGAGTATTCATATTATTTTTCAAAAAGAACATAATCTGTAATTTTATATTTAATATTAAGTAATTTATGTTAAATCCATATATATATACATATGTATCATATCCAAATGATGATATATTCAATTTATTATCTAGTAGGTATTTACTTCATCCCTTATGCCCCGAGAGAAGGCAGTTCAATACGAAAAAAAAAGGAAAAATTCAACCTAAAAGCAAAATAATAGTTATTAACAATAATATGATTTTAAAAGAATAATGGCTTAATTATACCATTATTTTCTAATATATTTTATATTCAATATATCATATTGAGGATTCATTTATTTATCCTTTTTTTTTTCATCTCTTCTCAAATATATTTAATATCAAACCAAAGTGATATATATAATTTATTATCAAGTAGATATTTACTTCATCCCTTATGGCTGGACAGAAGGCAGTTGAATACGAGAAAAAATCAATAATTCAACCTAAAAGCAAAATAATTGTTAGAAACAATAGAGAATTTCAAAAATAATGACCTAATTTTACCATCATATTTTAATACATTTTATATTCAATATATCATATTGAAGATTTATTTATTTATTCTTTTTTTTTTTCATCTATTCTCAAATATATTTAATATCAAACCAAAGTGATTAAAAAATGGGGAAAAAAATAACTGAAAATATAATTAATAATAATAATTATACAAATGATAATTGCTAATAGTGACAGAGACCTGACTTTGCGGTCTCTTCCTCCAGGTAAGAACCAACCTCAGCGACTTCTCCCATCAGGCTCCATCAAACGCCGTCATTTTTAATTAAGTCAAAAAAGGCCTTTGAGCGGTTTTTTTTTTCTTTTTTTTTCCACCACCTGGCCGCGTTCCGATAAAGAGACCCATCAGTCAAAAAAGTTCGGAACCCAATATCGACTTGCCAACATTCCATTATTTAAGTC
>NC_141306.1:1675727-1753227 GCF_037954325.1 Fistularia commersonii | reverse complement strand
ATCATGATTCTTACCACAGTTACCATCGTCATTTGGTCTATCATGGTGGTCATTCTCGGCACGACAACCATCATCATCATCATCTTGGTCATTATCACCATGACAACCATCATCATCATCACCATCATCACCTTCATTATCACCAACCCCATCATCAGCGTCACCATGATCTTGGTCATTATCACCATGACGACCATCATCATCATCATTGCCATCATCACAACCATCATCTTAGTCATTATCGCCATGACTACCACCATCATCATCCTTATCACGGTTACCATCATCTTCATCATCATCATGTAATCTAGTGTGATGGTCATTATCGCCATGACGACCATAATCGTCATCACCTTCATTATCACCACCCCAATCATCATCAACACCACCATCATTCTGGTCATTATCGCCATGACTACCACCATCATCATTCTTATCATGGTTACCATCATCATTGTCATGTAATCTAGCATGGTGGTCATTCTCGCCCATCATTATCATCATCATCTTGGTCATGATCACCATGACAACCATCATCGCCATCATCATCACTTTCATTATCACCATCCACATCATCAGCATCACCATCATCTAGGTCATTATCACCATAACGACCATCGTCATCATCGCAACCATCATCTATGTCATTATCGCCATGACTACCACCATCATAATACTTATCACGGTTACCATCATCTTCATCATCATCATGTGATCTAGCATGATGGTCTTTATCGCCATGATGACCATCATCATCATCATGTAAACTATCATTATGGCCGTTATCACCATGACAACCATCATCATCAACATCATGGTCCCCATCATCAGCATCACCTTCATCCTGGTCATTATCACCATGACGACCATCATCATCATCATCATCATCACAACAGCAGTAGCAGAACATCTCCTCGTCCCAGTGCTCCACTCGACTGGAGGTCTGAAGAGCGTCTGGCTTCCACTCCTCCTCCTCCTCCTCACTCGCTCCTGCCACTTAAACAAAATGGATCTGGACAATTTGTCTCTGGTTATTCCATTAATCACAAATCTAACCGGCAAAATGAACCGCTTCCGTACAACTTAGAGGCTGAATTGTCAGGGATCTGGAGCGTGTCTCCTGCCTTATCGGGCAGATGTTTGTAATAAAAAAAAAAAAAAAAAAGAAATAATAAAAATAAAATAAATAAATAGGAGGTCTGGATAAATACAATGAAATAAAATAAACACAGTCGCGGCTGCTGCGCTTTTACGACGCTAACAAGGCGGATGTTTTTTTTTTTTATTTTCCTAATTCTCATTTTAGCATTTAGCACGTAGCGTTTAATTTCCGTGACAGTCGTCTGGCGGTGACCTCCGCCCCCTCTTTTTTTTTTTTTTTTTTTTTCTCCCTCCGGCTTCCCACGGGGGGATAAACAAAGGAGCTCGGCGTCCAGATCAATCACGCCGCATTCACTGTCAGCGTTTCCAAAGGGGAAAACCTGCTATCGCCTCGGCGGTCCGATCGATAATGAAAGAGAAGGTTGCTATTATATTCTTAGGGGATGCGACGCACGGGCCCGAGAACCATCTAGAACGCCGATCTCAGCGGAGGAGAACAAATAGGAACATTGATCTTGGGTTCTACTGCTTCACATCACCCGAGGTTTGGAAAATCCCAGGGGCCGAAAACGCAACATCACTGAATAAACTCCTTTTAGATTTAGACGAGGATAGACTCGTGGAATTTTATTCTACGATTTCAGATTCAATTTACAGATTTTTAAGTATTTACATAAAGTCATTAACTTATTTTGATTTTTTCTATCAAATTTATTTGTATTGTATGACTTTTTTGCACCACTATAAACTTTGCTCGTACCAAGTCCTTAAGTTGCATGCCTAAATTTCCAAACGTCCGTAATGTATTAAATTTTCTTTCGTCCGTTATCAATGAGAATCAGAATCAGAATAGCTTATTGATCCCCCGGAGGGGGAAATAATTTTTCGTTGAAAGCGGCTCTTGCTACAGAGCCGAGAGGGGAATAATCGGAATAGAACTTTCTATAAAGTAGGAATAAAATGAACGAATAATAAAAAAATAAATAAATAAAAAGAACAGTAAAAGATCAATATAAATACTTAAAATAACGTTAAAGGTATGTAAAAATATATTAAAAATATATGTAATGTATATACATGTGTATTTATAAGTACAGTATACCCTTGTTTTTAGCGGGGGTTACGCAAAATCCATGACGTAGAAACCTTTAATTTTTTTTTACAATTATTATACAATTAAATACTCTATTCTACATCGCTGCTGTCGTCCTTATGTTTTTTTCTTCCTTCTTTATGGAACGAATGGAAGATTCATTCATTCCGTAATGCCGACCTACAGCCGCATAGCTTTTAGCTTCCCTTAGCATGTCCAGAAGTTTAACTTTATCTGCGATAGATAGCATCTTCCGCTGCCTTTTGGGCCCTTTTGTCGCTCCAGAGCGTTTTGTCAACATTATGGCTTTTAGAGAAACTCGAAATTGCGAGAGAATTTTCACGTACATCATGTAAATTCGGCAAGCTGTTTTACGTATATGTACATATAAAACTGCAACGTTATTGACGCACAGATAGAGAAGAAGCGTAGCGGCTTTTTAGCCAATCAGAATGCAGAACACAATGCACCGTGCAAATCCGTGAAGTAGCGAAACCGTGAAAAGTAAAGCGCGTCATAGCGAGGGAACTTCCTGTGAAACTCAACACTCATATTTCTTTTGCTTTATTCAGTCCTGCTTGCAGGTATTAGTTATTTAAAAATGTTAAATACATATATCACCCAGCCACGTTTAATAGTTAATGTCACAATCTTTTTCAAGCCATCTGGCGTGGCTTTGCTAGACCATTACACGCGACATAAATGGTGTGTATACGATGCACCGGCTGGGGTTTCCGTCAAAGAAGAGAAAACGCTTAGTCATGGGGGTTTATGTATGTTTTCGGCGCCTCGGACACGAGGCCGGAATACAAAGGCGGCGGCGGACTGGAAGCCATCAATCACTAAAAAATGGTGCGCGTTCCATCGCCGCGCTCGTGCAGCCCGACGCGGCGGAGGCCAGGGAGCGGGAACGCCGGAGGTTGACGGAGGCAGGTAATTAACTAAAAATAATACGTGCACGACGCGGCAAAGACAAAGCAAGGTTCCCGGGAAGGAGAAAATCGAAGGGAAGGTGAAGTGAAACCTCAAAGAATAGCCTCGGGGGGGTGGGGGGGGGTTTGTGGATGGGGGCTGGGCGGGGGCTAAAGTTGTTTTGTGCGCAGTCATGAGTGGATGCAGCAGAGCCTCGAGCAACAAAGTACTTGTACTACACAGACAACTACAAACAACGTGAAAGGCATAGGGTACGTCATTGGATGTACAACATCGGTACCTCACTTGTTCACCTTTCTGAACATCGATGCAGAGGAATTGGTAAGGCATTTGAAGTGCCCATGTTCAACAGAAAAAGAATACAAAAAAATAGATTTGGTCATTATTTACAAGAACGCGTAATTTCCGAACTATCAAAGTTGAGGGCTTAAAGAGGAGGAGCGGCTTTGACAGGGGCAAACATGGAAGGCATCGGGTACGTCATTGGATGTACAACATCAGTACCTCACTTGTTCATCCCTTTGAACGTCGATGCAGAGGAAACCGATGCGGCGAGAGTCGTCATTACGTGGGGCAATATCAGGTGGCAGGTCTATCACCTCTTGTAAACTCCCAAGGCCTGTGCATTCTCTGCAAGACGCTAGTGCTTAGTTCTGGCTACCGGGGCCGCAAGAGCGAAATGATAGCATTCTGTTGGGGCAGCTCCAATACTTGAATTTTCAAGTCATCAAACCTGAATTGTTTTCCCCTGTGATGTGATTGGTAAGACATTTGAAGTGCCCATGTTCAATGCCAAAGTGCAGACTTTTTGGCATACCCGCTTTTCTGTAGTGCGCAGAAGGTTGTGCACCGATGGGTAGTCTAGGGGTTGAAAGAATGGGCATCTAGTAAAGCATTGAAAGAGACGCAATCGGCAAGGAATACTCCGAAAGGATCTTCACAGGTGGGAGGAAAAAATGTTTGTTTGAGCCAACGTTGTTCAGACATACATGAGCATACAAGTTCCCATTGCTGAGGAGTTGCCGTCATCAATTGGCCAAACTTGAACAACAGTTTTGTACTTTCATTCATACACAATAAGTACAGAGTCAGATGTTGTTGAAAGTACCCCCCACCCCCGTTCACACTCACACCCACTTTCAAACTTTCTGACTCTACTTCCAAAAGGCCTTCGAGGCGTCACATATCAAGAGGACGGACAGCCATCCGTGGAAAAACGCCGCCTTGTCTCCGTGAACGCCCGCCTGCCAATCCAGCTGTCGGGGGCCGGATGACTGGCCCGACTCCTGTCCGCCTGTCGGTCGGATTCCCCCGTCGAAAGCTACCCGACCCCCCCATCTCCACCCTCAACCCCCCCATATCCATCTCAACCCCGCCGCCCGGATCCGCTCCCCTTCCCGTCTCACTCCACTTCAGCCCTGAGTGTCGGCCTGTTGAGTCCGGCCAACAGGCGACCGAGGGCCTGTCAGGAGGAGAGGGGAGGCTGAAACGCAGATTGTAAATTAAACCGCCAGGGTAGATTTCACTGAGACGACATCCCCTCAAGGACGCTCAAGGTCAAACTCCGAGGGACAAATTAAATGAGTCCTCACAGGAACATCTAGGTGACTTCTGAGTGGAGTGTGCTGCATTGGATCAGCTGCCGGCCCGAAACTTGTCCTGCTCACGGCGTCGCCGACGGAAAAACCCCGCAGAGGAACAAGGAGAACCCTGGAATCTTCTTGAGGGGTTGCTCGAGCCCACTCCTCAGACCGGTATGCCTGGACACCGAAGAACTCCTTCACTTCACCCGTGCCAACACCCCTTTATTTTCTTATTTTAAGAATACAGGACCTGACTTTTGTATTCACAGCTTCCTTATTGCAAGTTGGGGGTTCTCAGTCATCCAGGTCATGGTGAATTCTTGACGAAATCTCCTTTTCATGGCGACTTGACTTTTCGTTTGAGAGGCTTCTTCAGTTCCAATGACCTGTGGGTAGTTTCCTGATGTACTTGCCACGTTTGTGGGCGGGTTTAGGTTATTTTGGCTTGTTATGTAAGTGGGAGAGTTGATCTGGAGAAACTAGATCTTAAAGGTTGTTATGGTAATGAAGGTGTCGTTAGTTGGGGACAAAGGAGCGATTTTTGGGGATCACATGGTTTTGACTCTTAAGTTAAAACCAGACAAGAAAGTGAAATCTGTTGTATCCCATGGACTGAAGTACTGGTGGAAGTCACCAGAGGCTGGTTCTGGTGGTGGATCTTTCCTGGTTCTTTGGAGGGTGCAGAAGGTCCTGGTCTGTGTGCGCAAATCCATCCTGGTATTGATCCCAGTACGGTGTTTTACATCAGTGAAAGGTCTTGTCTGAGGCCCCCTCCTCTGTTCAGAGATGTTTTTTTTCTGTTTTGATAGCTTCTTTGACTCCTCTCCCCGACAACCTGTCTTCTCTGGCCAGAACAGACACTCCTGTCCTCATGAAACGAATGAATGAAATGAAATAATTCCGAAAGGTTGCTCCTTCGTCCCCAACGTAGCATAACAACACCCTTCAACCTTGTTACTGCCCATCAACTCTTAATCTCCATAACAAACCACCGTAACCCAGACTCACCCACAACCCCGGCTGGTGTATCTGGAAACTCCCCACGGGTCATTGGAACTGAAGAAGCCTCCGGGCCGAGCGCTGAAGAGGAGAGATTCAAGTCCAATGGCCTCAACAAGGAGGTTTCCACAAGAATATACAGCTTAATCTGTAGTCAGAGTTGCAGGAGGGCTGATTGAGCGAGAGGCGGGGTTCTTCCTGCTAGCATCAGCGAGCTAAATGGTAACTACATGTGATTTGTTTCACATCCTGAGAAGTTTGGTTTCACCTTTTCAGATTCCAATCCAGGTAATCCCTAAAAGTTGCTCCTTTGTCCCCAAGCAACGACATGGGCATTAGCATAACGGCCCTCTTAGACCTAGTTTCTGCAGATCAACTCCTCCATTTACATAACTTTTACATAAGCCACACCAACTTAGACCCGCCCGCAACCCTGGCAGGTAAATCTGGAAACTCCCAAAGGTCATTAGAACTGAAGAAGCCTCTCGGACAGTGGGCTGAAACGTCCTCAAGTGAAAAGCCACGACAAGGAGATTTCAACAAGAACTCCCATGAAGAGACCGTTCATCCTCTCATCCATTCATCATTTTTTGACTTTTTTCACTTACCGACTAGTCTAATCGTTTTTGAACCAAATCCAGCAGTGAATCTAACAGGTTCTCTTTGTTGCCTAGGAACCTTGAGCAGCTTTTAATGAAATATATATCCTGTTAGCTCCGCTACACTTTTGCTTGCGGTGAGGGATGGGTAAGTCTCTTACAGCGCGAGGGCGGCTCAAATCCTTCGCGTCTGTTCCCAGCTCACACTTTTCCTTCAGCCCTCACATTTTGGAAACCCTGTCCTTGTGACTCACGCCTCGCGGAAACCGACCATCGCCCGGCTTCTATCTTCCCCGCTGTCCGACCACCTGGCTGCTTCGCGTTTACTCCGCTACTTCGGCAACGGATAGAAAACTGTTTTCGGTGTTTGCTTTGCGTGGGCGGCATGATGCTGCGTTGCTAGGCGCCGTCGCCTTGCGGCAAGAAGGGTTCCGGTTGACTCTGCAAAGAGTCCTTCCTGTTCTCCTGGGTTCCCTCCAGGTTTTCTGCTCAAAACCAGTCAGTAGGTTAAGGGAAGAGTCGAGAAAACGTCTCTCGGTGTAAAAAAGGGAGTGAACAGACGGATGTGACTTCCGTGTTCCCTGGTGCAGGGGTTTGGCACCAGATCCCTGCAACTCCCAAAAAAAAGGCCTATACTTGTATGCCATTTTCAACACCTTATGGTATCACACTATGTTACATGCATCCCTTCACACAGAGACGCCATGCGAGGTGCTAACGTTGCCGTCTGGAGCTACCGGGGGGGCGTTTGATGCACTTCGGCACGCAGATCCAAACTCAGACGTTTTCATTTGGAAGGCGGCGCAACTGAGCTACAGTCATACTCTGATCCAAATGTGAATGACAGTGCTGGACAGGTGGCCCCAACGCCAGCTGCTATTGGCTCGCATTCTCTCAAAAATGGGCGCATCGGCACATCAGATCGGAGGGGATGCCTTCCCTTCAGACCGAGCAAAGGTCAAAGGAGTTACTTATCCCGCGCGATGCTAACTTCCTGTCAGCAAGATGACATCACTTCCTGAAACCGTTCCCTTACAAGTAAATAGCGCTAACGACACAGCGTCTGGTTTATATCTGGAACCGAAAGATGAATAAATGAACGTACGACTCAACTCCAAGGGGCAGATGACACCAAATAGCCGCCGGTTGTTAATTGAGTGGCGACGTGCCGCCGGCTAATAATCTGTCCATCAGCGAAGCGGCGTCTTCCTCCCCTCCTGCCGGCGAGCGTCTCATCTTAATTAAAAGCGGTCGCTTAGTTAATTTAGGAGACGGAGAGTGAGACAACAACACCTCGGCGAAGAGGCGCTCGAGAAGATGCACTCGCCGGCGCCGGGCGTTCCACGCCGCTCAGCCCCGTCAATCCTATTTGAGAGATAGCAAGTTCGCTTTGAGGATCTGAGATGCTTTTTAAACTTTTTTTTTTTTTTTTTTTTTTTTTAATCCAACAGCGACCGCGGTTTGAGACTGACACACTAATTATACCTGACTCGCTGTAAATTCATTAAACACGACGTCGCGCCGAGGAGGGAAGAAAGCGGCTCCGGCTTCGGCGGGAGGGAATCCTTCAATATGGCTGGGATTAAAAGAAAAAAAAAAAAAAGAAAAGAGGGATTAAAATGTTACAGAAGTTTGGTCTGGTTTGGTTACATCTCTGGGAATTGGGAAAAAAAAAAGGGATTAAAATGTAACCGCGTCTCGGTTTGGACCACATGTTCACCGATAAAGCAAGAAGTCAGTCATAAAATTCATTCTTTCGTTTATTCCACCGTCTTACGGCGCTCAGAAAAGGATTCCTCATCCAAACGTTCACCCTCTCATTCACACGTCATATAAAACCAAACAATTCATTTATTCAAATGTCGTATTGAGACATACAGACTTTCACCCTCTCATTCAGAAAAATAAGACATGCAACTATTCACCCTCTCAAGGACACAAGCAAACATTCATTGGTTCGTTCAATGAATCCCTGCATGTGTTTATAAATATATACACATATATATATACAAAATATAGGTATGGAACACACACACACACACACACACACACACACACATATATACATATATATATATGTTTAATAGTATGATATATATGTATGATATAGTATGTATAGTGATGATATAATCATCTATCTATCTATCTATCTATCTATCTATCTATCTATCTATCTATCTATATATATATATAGGTTTAATAGTATGATATATTATTATTATGTATATTGATGATATGATCTATCTATCTATCTATCTATCTATCTATCTATCTATCTATCTATCTATCTATCTATTATATATATATATATATATATATATATATATATATGTGTGTGTGTGTGTGTGTGTGTGTGTGTGTGTGTATTATATATTATATATACACTATATACACATGATAATATATATTATAAAAGTATAAAATAATATATATTACACATTATATATATATAAATTGTATAAAATATATCATACAATTATATCTATATTAGATTATATCTATTATACCTATTATACCCATATATATATATATATGTATATATATATAGATATATATACACAAGTACATATATAGTTAGTTGCTCCACACACACTCATATGTACACATATAAAGTATATATGGTTAGTGCTATCACTAATATATATATCTATATTTCTATATATGAAACTATCACGAGATGATGAATCTCTTGGTTGGAAATCCGCAGCTTACATGAGTTTGCACCATTTATGCACGAAAAAGTCACATTTTATTTCCCGGCTGAAAAGTTCCCAGCGCTGACGATGAGTATCAACATTTTTTTTTTTTCATTCCTTCTCTGAAAAATCGATGCCGACATCGGTCTCAAATATTCCACATCACTTAAGCCCCGGATCAATCCGGACTCCCGAGCAGACTGACATTTGCCGCCGCACGCCGAATAGCGTCCTTCCGGTTCCGGCTTACGCTGCGTTTGCTTTCCGTGACCGACGTCCGAGGCGACGGCCGGGACGGTCGATACCGAAAGGTACCCGCGGGGTTTCCGTCCGAAGATCGATGAATGACAGGGTGAACGGTTGCACGTCTCCATGACGACGGCATTAGCGACTGAACGGCTTCACATCAAATATCTATGAATGAATGACTGAACTTTTCTGTCACTATAGGACATGAATGAAAGAGTGCATGTTAATATTTCTTAAATATCTGTGAATGAATTAGTGAGGGATTTTTTTATTCAGTGAATGAAAGGGTGAATTGTTATCTCTAATATCTGTGAAAAAGTAACTTCTTATTAGGTGAATGAGAGGGTGAATTGTGGTTTGTAAATCCCACCTCTTGTCCAAATGATGAATGAATGAGAGTTAATGAGTGAAGAAATTAGTGATTTTTTTTTATATATTTCTGAAAGATGTGTGAATGAGAGGGTGAATGGTTGCACGTCTCTAGTATCTGTGAATGAACAAGTTAATTTTTCTATTAGGTGAATGAAAGGGTGAGTAGTTGTACTTATATATAAAATGTAAACAAGAGAGTTAATGGTTGTAGTTTTATCTGTGAATGAATGAGTATTTTGTTCTTAGGTGAATGGTTGCATGTTTCCATGACAACCTTGAGTGAATTTTTGCATCGCTACATGATGCGTGAATGAAAGAGTGAATGATTGTATTTCTCTGTATAAAATGTAAATATCTATTTTTTTCTAATGTCTGTGAATGAATGACTGATTTTTTCTCTTTGGTGAATGAAAGGGTGACTAGTTGTACTTCTATATAAAATGTAAACAAGAGGGTTAATGGTTGTAGTTTTATCTGTAAATGAATGAGTATTTTTTTTCTTAGGTGAATGAGAGGGTGAATGGTTGCATGTTTCCATGACAACCTTGAGTGAATTTTCGTATCGCTACAGGACGCATGAATGAGTGAGAGAATGGTTGTATAAAATGTAAATGTCTAAATGTTTCTAATATCTGTGAATGAATGAGTGATTTTTTTCTGTCAAGTGAATGAAAGGATGAATGGTTGTACATCTTTACTCAAATGTGGATGATGCTGGTTTTTCAATCCCGCCTCTCGCTCAATGCTAGCATCATTAAATGAATGAGAGCTAATGAGTTAGCCGCCGCTCGCTAGCGCAAAACATCAACAACCGAGGTCAAACCAGGACCCTTCAAATTGCAGTTATATGCCTGTGGGCTCTTCCTCCAGGCCTCCTCCCGTTCTTGCATTTCGTCCGAGAATCCCCCGCCGGGCGAGGCGGCGGCGGCGGCGGCGATCAGTCACGGAGTCCACGCCGTCTCGGGTTCATCCCGGGAACCTGCTCCCGTCTCGTTTCCACATCTCGCCGCTTTGCACAGCAACATAAATCAAGCGTCGCCGCCGTCTCGACCCGCGGCGGCTCAGATGTTCCGGCCTCCTCCCGAGCGGGGATTGCTCATTCCACCCCCGTGTCGCTTTGACAATTTCTATTCCCCCCCCCCCCCCCCCCCCCCCCGCATTTGCGTTTTTTTCGGCACCGCCGCCGAAACTCTGCTCATAACTCAACTCGGGAGCCTCTTCACTTGATTGTCGTTCATCAGGCGCCACTTGACGTGAACGCCGGGTTCGGTGGCCCCGGGCCCGGGAAACGCGATTTTCTCCGTCACTTCAGTCGTTTTTAGAAGACGAAAAAACCCGACAAAATAATAATTCTCTCTTGTGGAGTCTCCACGCTCTCCCCTCCGTCTGCCTGGGGTTCTTCAGGGTTCCTCACAAAGTCCAAACACATGCAGGAGGTCCACCAGAGAACATACATGTCAATCACATAAAGGGACATACATCCATCACTCATCCATAAATCATATTGGGACTAATCAATTTATTCACTCATTCACTTAACATGCAGGGATATAAACATATAAACTCACCCATTCCTATTTAATATTGGGACGCATCCATTCATTCACTCATAAGTCATATGGAGACGCAAAAACATTAATTCCATTATTCACTCATTCATTCACACATCCTATGGGGACGCATCCATTCATTCACTCATTCACGCTCATGTAGGAATACACACTATTTATTCACTCATTCACAAGTAATTTAGAGACACGCGTCCATTCACTTGCACATAAATGTAGGACAAATAGCGCTACATGTCCATTCAGAAACTCACATATACATGCAGGGATATAAAAATATTCACTCAATCATTCACAAGTCATGTTGGATCCACACATCGATTCATTCAGACATTAAAACGTTCACTCGTTCACACATCAAATAGGGTCACATTCACTCATTCACACAACATATAGGAATAAAAAAACATTTATTCACTCATTCACATCATATTCATTCATTCGTTCATTCAAACAACATATACGAATATAAGTCAGTCATTCACTCATTCACATCATATAAAACACAGATTCATTTGTTAATTCATTCACTCATTCACACAACATATAGGAAAATAAATCAATCCATTCACTCATTCAAGTCATATAACAGGCACATTCATTCATTCATTCACACAACAAGTAGGAAAATAGATAAATTTATTCACTCATTCACATCATATAAAATACACATTCATTCACACAACATATATGAACATAAGCCATTCATTCACTCATTCACATCATATTTAACACACATTCATTCATTCATTCACACAACATATAGGAAAATGAATCAATTCATTCACATCATATGAAAACACTCATTCATGTATTCACAAGTCATATAGACACACATCCTGTCACCCAAACATAAATTACAGCTAAATATCCATTCATTCACTCATTCATACATGATATCAAGACACAAATCACTCATTCATGCATCGAACAGAGACACTTATTCAGTCACTCATTCATCTGCACATCTGGGAACCTTCAATGATCCCCCTGCATGCTTTAGCGCTATGCTAACCCCCACGCTATCGTGCAAAGCTAGAGGGTGAAACACGTCGGAAGGACGTTTCATTCATTCAGACACACACATCAGCGGATTCTTCACCGACGATGCGTTCGAGGTCCCGTCGTAAAAATCGGCGTCGGGACACGGAGATTTTTTTTTTTTTTTGTCCCCGCAGGTAATGTAATTGTCAGATTGGAGATCTAACGCCCTCATTAAGCAGCGAATCAAACGCAGCGGCACGGCGACCGGAAGCGGCGGACAGCCGGGGGATTAGCAGACGAGCGAGATGTTCTCCACGGCGACGGAGCACGTTTGAAGTCCCCGCCGTGGCTAATTGTTCTACCGAGGACGCCGCCGTCGACCCCCCCCTTTTTTTTTCTCCGGGCGCTGAATCGCAGATCGCCCGGCTCTCGCCCTTGGCCGGCCTCCCGGTGTTTGTGTTGATTTTTTTATTTTTTATTTTTTTTCCTCCCGAGCAATTAACAACCTGACACCCGTGACCTTGGGCTGCAGAGAAGAGAGGAAATACATAAACAACCCGAACGGCGAGGAGCTCGAAAAGTCGAGAGCTTTATTTAGCGGCTGTCCTTTGGAGGGAAATCAACATGATTTTTTTTTTTTTTTTTTTATTATTATTTCTTTCGCGGATGGTTTTAATACCGCGGCCGGCAAATCGCCCGTGTTGACATTTCATCTTCGGAGGGGAAAATGGTTTTTACGTAACCGCTCCCGCGTTTCGGGAGGATAAAGGTCAGGGTCGTGAATCCGCTCGGATCGGGGTTTGATGTGAAACCGGAAGGACGGCGGCGGCGGCGGCGACGCCTGACTCCGAAGCGGGAGGGGGCGGGGCTTAAACTCTCCTGGCTTTCCCTTTTTATCGATCGAATATGCAGCACTCGATGTTAGCAGTTAAAGACGTTTCCTTCTGGGTTCCTCCGTGTTCCTCACATAGTCCAAGAACATGCAGGAGGTTCCTTGGAGATCCTAAATTATCCAGACGTGTGAATGAATGAGTGAACGTGCTGATAAAATGCAGCAGCTCAATTGGAAACCGGAAATGAGATGAGAATGAATCAAGGAATGGGCAAATGAATGAGTAATAAAATAAAATAAAATAAATTAAATCAAATTAAATTAAATTCAATTAAATCTTGGAGTATAAAAAGTACAAATAACTAAATTAAAAATAAAATAAAATAAAATAAAATAAAATAAAATAAAATAAAATAAAATCTGGGAGTACAAAAAAGTATTAAGGATTATCTAAAAAGTAAATTGCCCAATTGTGAAGGAGAGGGTGAAGGGGCTGACAAAATGCGGCAGATCAATTGGAATTCCGAAATGAGATGAGGATGAATGGAGGAATAGGTAAATGGATGAGTCATAAAATAAAATAAAATAAGATAAATTAAATCAAATTAATTTGAAGAAAAATTACATTAAACTCAATAAAAATAAAATAAAATAATATCAAATTAAGTAAAATTAAATTAAATTAAATTAAATTAAATTAAATTAAATTAAACTAAATTAAATCTTGGAGTATAAAAAAGTATGAAGGACTATCTAAAAAAATTCTATACGTATTTATCTCATAAATCGAAAGAAATTGCCCAATTGTGAGGGAATGGGTGAAGGGGTTGATAAAATGCAGCAGGTTTATTGGAAACCCAAAATGAGATGAGAATGAATGAAGGAATATGTAAATGAATGAGTAAAATAATGAAATTAAAAATAAAATTAAAAATAGAAGAAAAAAATAAAAATAAAATAAATATATAATATACATATATATATATATATATATATATATATATATATATATATATATATATATAATGAGGAAAAAATGTCAAAATTAAAAATGAAATAAAATCTGAGGGGATCAAAAACTATAGAGTACTATCTAAATGTGTGTATACATATTGATACAAATATTATTGACGCTTCTTTTTTTGCATTTTACAAGCAGCTCATCTGCACATGTAATTACTGCCCATTCAAACCGCACTCAATCTTGCACATGCACTATGAGTTGCACACCAAGCTGCACTCAAATGTTGCACTGCACACCTGTTCACCCGATCATATTTATAAACATTATATTTATAACCATTTATAACCATTCAAACCGCTTTGAATCTTGGATCTACAGCAGAAAACTGCCCGATTGTATCAATCTGAAAAAGCTCGCCAGTCGCCGTACGTCAACTGGATGGATCTCGCCGGCGATGAAGACGTCCATTTATCCCTCAAAGGAGAAACACTTGATGGGAAACAGTAATTTTCCCTATGAATACACACACACACACACACACACATACAGTATGCGCCCTGCGATGACAGTGTCCGCTTCTGCCCGTCTCTGTTAATTCCCCCCCGTTCGTCGCTCCGGCAGCCATTTTACTGTTTGTCTATTACATTAATGTTGACATTGAGGAAAAAAAAATAAAAAATAAAAATAAAAATCCGCCTGCAAACAACCGGGTCGTACCAAAACGTCCGTCCTTCGCATTTAAACTGCAAATGAGCCGTTCCGAGGCAATAAAAAACAAAAAAAAAATGAAAATACAAGGTATTTAAAGGCGTTTCCAGGGCCGAAGCTAAGGCTGGTTCATCCCTCTGATCCCCCGCCGTGCGCTCTGCAAATATTAACAGCTCATTGGTCGGGAAGGCGGCGGGCGGCTAATGGCGCTTAACACAACCCCGGAAACAAACACGCCTCCAGAAAACGCGGCGATAAATCTGGGCACGCCGCTCCGGACAATAACCCTGCAGTTTTGTTTTGTTTTTTTAAGTACAGATTAAATTAAAGGTGATTTTTTTTTTGCAGGTTATGATAGGTTGGGGGCGGAGCCAATCGCAGGTGATTCCGGATGAGAGGCGGGGTTTGACCCCGACCGCCACCTGTCAATCACAGACATCCAACTGTTCACCCTCGGAAAACTTGCAAAAATTCACCCTCATTCAGAAGTTATCAGAATCATCAGAATATTTATTGATCCTCCCCAAGGGGATATTGCTCTCTGTTGAAAGCGGCTCCAAAAAATAATAATAAAAATAAAAAAAAAAATCATCAAAATATTACAAAAAAAAAAAAAATAGAACTCGTTATAAAAAATAAATAAATTATAAAGATAGGGAATCTTAAAAATAATTAAAAAAAAGTAAAGATCAAAAGAAATAAAAATAAAGTTAAAGGTATGTAAAAATATATTAAAAATATATGCAATGTATATATACAACCACTCACTCATTCATTCACAGGACATATAGAAATGTACAATATTAAATTTTATTCAGATGTTATGGATTGTTTGCCACCATTTACCGTCTCATTCATCTGTCATATAAATCATCCTCTCATTCATGTCATAAAGAGACATACAACCATTCACTCATTCATAATTATCATATGAAAATACAACCATTAAGTCTGATGAATGTGTTATCCAGACATACAATAATTCACTCAATCATTCACAGATCGTATAGAAAAGAACAACTATTCATCATTTCATTCAGATGCCATTCATATTACTATTCACTCATTCATTTGTTCATTTGCAGATACAAATACAACTATATTAATGCGTTATTCAGATACACAACCATTCACTCATTCCTTCAGACATCGGGCAGAAACGCACAACCATCTCCAAACATCTCAGATAAAACCCGGGCAGGAGAACGTAAAGAACAAGCCTGAGCCAATCAAACCAGGAAGTTCACCTCCTGACAGCCCTGACCAATTAAAACCCACGATACTCCCCGTTAAAAGCCAACGCAGCCCCGAGGATCCGAACTGTTTCGCCGCGAAGACGTTCTTCTGACTCTTTTGAGTTTATTTTCTATCCGCGTGACGTTCCCCGGGGGTTAATCCAGTGTTTTTCAGGTTCCCCGCTGCTGAGCACACGCCGGCTGCCAAAGAATCAGCATTCCGTGCAAAAAAAAAAAAAATAAAAAATGGGGGCCTTAAAGCAGGCCGACACAACAGATGTGTCAAAATGAGGTCGCGCGGAAAGAAGACGCCGGAAACTCCAGGTTTGATTTTTTTTTTTTTTTTTTTCCCACCCAGTTCAATGCGCTTGACTTCCTGGAATTTTTTTTTATTTTTTGTTTTTTTTCCCGCAAAATCCTCCCTCCCACCCACCGCCGCATTCCTTTTTTCACATAACTTTAAAAAAAAAAAAAAAAAAAAATGGAAAATTCAAATGAACGCGACGAGCGACGCCCGCACATGGAAGGGTGGGAGGAAACCGATGTGCCGCCGCCGCCGCCGCCGAATCAAAGCGGAAGCGGGCGCCGGGAGGCCTCGTCCGGAGGGACGCTCCGCGGTCAGATATGCAAAACAGTGTGTGGGATTCAAAGACTCCGCTTTCGCCGCTTCGCGCTCATCCTGCGAGGCCGACGATGCTCGAGGAACCGGCGGAACGCGGGGATTTTTGCGGCGTCAGGCGGCGCGATGCGCAGAAAAACAGCCGCGGGAGAAAGGCTGCATCGATGCTAATTTAAAAAAAAATAATACTGGAACTTCCTATGGTGGCGGCGACTATGTTTGTACATACACAACTTGCCCACTGGGGTTGGTGTTACCGTGGCGACGCAGACCCTTTTGCCAACCAGACACAGTTAGCAGGTAGCATTTAGCTACATAAATCTCTAGCATCTCAGGAAAAGCCTATGTTAGCTCAAAACGTCATGCTCGAAAAGGTTTTGTGTCACAAAATAAATCATCTTTCTGAGGATTTTTTCAAACTCTAATTAGCATTTAGCATTTTTTTAAAATTAAAAATCACTGAAGTTGTCAATTTTCTGATCAAATACAAGCCTCTGCACATGCAGTCGCTCCCCCAAAATGGGCTGCATGGCGTGTGATCATTTCTGGTTCCCAGCACATTGTCCACAAAATGTTTTTCAGAAAGATTCATTATGTTATTATCATTTTTCTTGCACGAAAAGGCGTTAAAATCCTAAAATGTTCTCAAAAATCAGCTGTATGAATTCTTGTCGTTCTTACTAAAATCTTAAATCAAGTGAATGTGTCACACTGCGCTCAAAAAACTGTCAAAATGTTTTAGTGCGACTTTGGTAAACGACGAAGCCGCTCGGCTCGATTGATTGTCGGACCGTTCCCACCTAACGTGGGTTCTTGGTTGAATATGGGACAACGTTAGATAACTAATTAACTAAAAAATTAACTAATGAAATGCTGGAACTCACACTAACTTCAGTGTCCGCTAACGCTGGCAACCATAAACCAATCAGAGAGCAGCATGTAGCGCGCTTACCTCTGCCATTTTTTGCAATCGCAGTCGACAGAATATTACTAAATACGGTAAACAACCCGCCCTTCGGCATCCCGAGGGGTTGGTGTTACCATGGCGATGCTGGACCCCAGGGGCGGACCATTTGCCAACCAGACACAGTTAGCAGGTAGCTATCAGACAGTGACGTGCGGTCATAATGAAAAAAAAACAATGATAACGGGGAATAAATATTAACATTTTTCCACTGATGTGATTCATAATTGTATTTTCGGTGTGATTCCAATCTTTTTTTTGTACAAATTTGCACATTTCCTGATTAAATCCAGGCCAAGATGCGGCAGCGGCAGCCGAACTCACCTCTCCGCACACAGTCCTTCAAAAACTGGGTTTCTGTTTCTAAGCATGTCGCCAATAAAATGTTTGCAGAAAGATGTATTATGTTATTATATCCACGACCACCTCCTACAAGCTGTGTAATGTCTTTAGCGTGATACTTGCATGATACGATTATTCTCGCTGATCTGTAAATAAACCTTAGAGAAAAATCATGAGGTGAGGCAGGCAATACTGCTGCCTCACCCGATGGGGGCGTATGCGAGTTTATGCAGATGCTAGTTCCTCTAAAAGCAATGTAGGATAAAATCAATAAGATAAATAAAAGAAAACAAGTGTGTGGACTTCCTACAGAAAATAAAATAAACTTTTTTGAGTTCTTATACTTGTAAATACCATTCCAAAGGAAGTTGGATACTTTTACTGGATGTACAAGAAGATCGAGTGCTCTATTTACAGCAACAAAAAGCAATCTATAACTAGCAACAATGGATTTCAATGGTTCACCAATTCATACATTCATCGAATCGATGGTAGCGGAGCTAGCATGCGAGGAGCTATCAAGGTCGGCAAGAGTAACTTGTGCTTTGGCAAGTTCGGCAAGTAGTTCGGCGGAGCTGAGGATCGAACCGGCAACCTTCTGATTGGATGCGCCTGTTCAACCAACTGAGCAACCCAGGTTGCTTTTACTCGTTTATCTCAGATTTCAGGCGCTAACCCTCTAGCAGGGTTAGCGCGCTGCTAAAAAGAGCGCCCGTCGTTAAATTTTCCAACCGTCAGATGAAAAAAAAAACAAAAAGGATTCTTTTCTGTCACAATCGGAAATGGAATATGCCAGAAATCCCCTGGCCGTCATGCTTTTTGGTTCATTCATCCGATGTTACTTTTTCAAGTCAGGCGAAACCCCCGGACACTCGGAAGCCTCTTAATCTCTTCTTTAACGAAGGCGCGGATGTCACTTTCGGCCGGTACCGCCGGGGACATGATGAGTGTTTAAGCATTTTCCAACCGCTAGCTTGAGTTATGGCTGCGTCAGGGAAATAAAAAAAAATGAAAAACAGGTGAAGTCGTCAGTGCCGGCGGGGTTTAAGTCAGCGACAACAGTCTCTATTAGCATTCACATCCGGCGAGCGGGAATGGATCTTTTTCCCCACCATTCAGCTATTCCTCCCACGCGACGCTTCTCAGAGCGGTGTAACCGAGGAGCAAACAGAAAGGCGGGAAACAGTCATACCTGAGACGGCGTGGCCTAAATTCAAAATGGCGAAGACAGTAACCACGATGGGAAAAAGCAGACAAGATGAAGAACGAGAAGCATACCGAGGCGGAGCGCGAAACAAGCTCAAGCAGAGTATCTTTTAGGGAAAAAAAGAATCTGAAAGCAGCAGCGGTAGTTACCTCTGGTCGCCTGGTCGCGGACAGAGTTTTGTTTTGGGGCAACGACGGCGGCGGTGCGGGTCATACCTCGCATTCCCGGGAGCCCGAGATGGTGTAGGTGCAGGGTCCGGTACCGTTCACCAGCACGTCCATGGCCTCGGAGTTGGTGGGTTTGTAGTCCACATAGTACTCCTGCAAGGGGGAACTCAGGGTTCTTTCCGTCTCCCTGGCTTTCTTGCGGCGTTTGCGCGCCGCCGCCGAATGCTCCTGCAGCTGCTTTACGCTGCTGGGGTAGCGCTTCCACGACACGTAGATGACCAGCAAGATCATGGCCACGGAGAGAAAAAGGGCGACGCTCCCCGCGACGATCTTGTGGAAGGACACCGGCTCCATGTCTTGATCGGGCGGCAGCGCCACCGGTTGGGTGACGGCTAGCGACGTGGGGCTTCTGTTGGAGCCTTCCCTCTTACCGGAGCCGGTGGGCGAGGCCAGGATGGCCGGGCGGTGCGCGGTTTGCACGGAGACGCCCGACGGGGTCGGCGGGGCGCTCGCCGCGAACACCGTCGCCGGGGCGGACCGACAAACGGCGAAGGCTTCGACGGCGTCCATGACTTTCTCGCCCTGGGCTTTCTTTGGGGAGGCGCAGATCATGGTGGTCTCCCTCGCCCCTCTGAAGTTCCTCAACCAGGCCACCAGAGGACAGATGGCGGGGCCGCAGTCCCAAACGTTCCCGGCTAAGCTAATGGTCGTCAGGGAGATCCAGGCGTCGACCACCTCCTGGGAGACGTTGGTCAGCTTGTTGGAGTCCAGGTTGAGCGTCTGGAGGTTGGGCAAGCACTGGTAAACCACGGCTTCCACCTCCGCCAGGTCGTTCCCGGACAAATCCAGTTTCTGGATGGAGGTCCAGGCCCAGGTCAGACCCTGGCTCATGGAGCGGATGCGATTCCACTGCAGGTAGAGCGCCCGGAGGTTGGAGAGACGCGGGAAGTGCGAGAAGTTGATCTTGGAGAACTGGTTGTGCTCCAGGTGCAGCTCCGTCAGCTTGACCAGACCGGAAAAAGCGTTCCGTGTGATGCTGCGCAGGCGGTTGTAGCCGAGATCCAGGAACTCCAGGTTCCTGCAATCTTGGAACAAACGCACGGGGATGATTTTCAGGGAGTTTGAGCGGATGTGGAGGCTGAGAAGCTTCCGCAGACCCTGGAACTGCCCCGGCTGCAGAGCCTCCAGCTTGTTGTACGACAGATCCAGGTTCCTCAGGTTGGGAACCGGGTGGAAGGTGGTGTTGTGGAGAGACGTGATCTTGTTGGAGCTCAGGATCAGCTCCTTCAGCCGCCGAACCCCTTGGAAAGCCATCCCGTCCACCGAGGCGATGTAGTTGTGGTCCAGGTAGAGCCAGATGAGGTGGTTGAGGCCGACGAACTGCCCGGCCCGGAGGCTCATCAGGCTGTTGTAGCGCAGCGAGAGGCCCTCGCAGCCGCCCGAGAGGTTCTTGGGGACGTCGCGGAAGGCGCTGGACTCGCAGTAGACGATCTTCCCATCGCAGCGGCAGCTCTTCGGGCACGGACGCTCGCTCAGGGAGGGGTTCGCCGCCAGCCACACCTGCATCAGGAGTTGGACCACTAGCCAGCGCCGCCGCAGAGCAGAGCCTAAACAGGGGACGGGAAAAACAGAAGCGGCGTGAATTTCCCTTTTGTCACACGATAGGACGGATGAGCGTCTTGCTATCGTCGCCGCGGCGACTCCGGGGTTTTTTTTTTTTTGTCATCGGGACATAAAAAGCCACGTCGCCCGCTAACGTGCCGCAGAGGTGCGAGCTGTTATGGATAACCGCCGCTACGCTATCTTTCCCATTTCAACCAGGCTAATGGGGATTTCTGAATAAAGCAGGCGGCGTTTGACTCCGGGTGTTTCAACGGCTTTGACCTTCGGCGGGGTGATGAATAGCCCTTTCAGAAAAATGAAACCGTGTTGATTTAACACCGACTGGCGCGACGATTAGCGGCGTTCATACCGGACCGGGAGTCGCCGGACAACCTACGAGCGCACGCAGGATGTTACAAACAAGTCAGGCAGAAAAAAAAAAAGTTGTTTTGGGGGAAACTTCAAGAAACGTCAGGGCGGGAATTCACAAAGAGTTCATGGTTGAAGCGATTTGAAGGAAATAAAAAGCAAAACGGGACCCGGGAAAAATTTGAGGCGTTGGAAAGGAGGCGGGGCTTAACCTGGACTGAACACCTGTCAATCACATGTAGAGATGCCAAACCATGATTACAATAACTAAATAACTTGAGAAATGAAAATAAAAATAAAATAAAATAAAGTAAATGAATAATATACTTTATATTTATTTTTGATAAATATATCTGATAAATATATAGAAAATATTTTTAATAAAGATAATTGAATAAGAAATAATAATAAGCTATTTTTTAATAAATACATCTAATAAATATTTAAAAATATTTTAGTAAATATTATTGAATAAGAAATAAGAATAAGCTATTTTTACTAAATATATCTAATAAATATATAAACATATGTTTAATAAATATTATTGAATAATAAATAATAATAAGCTATTTTTAATATATATATATCATATAAAAATATTGTTAATAAATATTATTGAATAAGAAATGATAATGAGCTATTTTTAATAAATATATATATATTTAAATACATAAAAAATATTTCTAATAAATATTATTGAATAAGAAATAATAATAAGCTATTTTGAATGAATATACATATAATAAATATATTAAAATCTTTTTAACAAATATTATTGAATAAGAAATAATAATAATAAGCACAAATTTAGCATTGCAAATTTTTATGAAATGATCCAAGAAATGAGAGATTTCGCCCGATTTTCATCCAAATGTTCACCAGATCGTCAAATGTTTTTAGACCAGGCCACGTCTGCAGGAGAAAGGCCGCGGTTTGTTTTGGCTTCTCTGCAAAATGCTGAAGAACCGCAGATCGCAGCTCACGTGAGGTTTTAATTTAAATTTCGGATCGGGAAAGAAGGAAGGAAGGAAGGAAGGAAAGAAGGGGATCACAGATAAATCATTTCCGTTTTCTTCCGACCAAAATATCTTGATTTGGTCTATTTGAAATGTTTCACAGAAAAGTGAAAAAAAAAAAAAAAAAAAATCCATTATCCAATTTTCTGTCTATCTGATCTCGCATCACATGACATGACCTCATTCAGAACAAACCAGCCTGGAACTTCAACTGTCAAATAAGGAGACGCACAACCATTCACCCTTTCATTCATGTCATATAGAATTTAAAAACATTCACCCTTTCATTCATGTCATATAGAATTTAAAAACATTCACCCTTTCATTCATGTCATATAGAATTTAAAAACATTCACACTTTCATTCATGTCATATAGAATTTAAAAACATTCACCCTTTCATTCATGTCATATGGAATTTAAAAACATTCACACTTTCATTCATGTCATATAGAATTTAAAAACATTCACCCTTTCATTCATGTCATATAGAATTTAAAAACATTCACACTTTCATTCATGTCATATAGAATTTAAAAACATTCACACTTTCATTCATGTCATACAGAATTTAAAAACATTCACCCTTTCATTCATGTCATATAGAATTTAAAAACATTCATACTTTCATTTATGTCATATGGAATTTAAAAACATTCACCCTTTCATTCATGTCATATAGAATTTAAAAACATTCACACTTTCATTCATGTCATACAGAATTTAAAAACATTCACCCTTTCATTCATGTCATACAGAATTTAAAAACATTCACCCTTTCATTCATGTCATATAGAATTTAAAAACATTCATACTTTCATTTATGTCATATAAAACAGAAAAAATTCACCCTTTCATTTATACATCATCTAGAAACAAAGAACTTTTCACCTTGTCATTCATCACATGTAACATAAAAAATAAAACCATTCACCCTCTATGACATATAAAAACAAAAAACATTCATCCATTCATTTATGGCTTTTGAATTTACAAACATTCAGACTTCCATTTATGTCATATAGAATTTAAAAAAAATCATACTTTCATTTATGTCATATAGAATTTAAAAACATTCATACTTTCATTAACACATGACATAAAAAAATAAAACCATTCACCCTCATTCATCTGTCATAAGTATATATATATATATATTATTCATCCTGTCATTCATTACCTGTCACATACAAACATTCACTCCTTTATTTACATCATAGAAACAAACAAATATTCACCCTTTCATTCATGTCATATAGAATTTAAAAACATTCACCCTTTCATTCATGTCATATAGAAACAGAAAAATATTCACCCTTTCATTTACACGTCGTGTAGAAACAAAAAACCTTTCACTTTGTCATTTTTGTCATCTATAGACATGCCACTATTCACCCTCAATCACGTGTAATATGAAAAATAAAACTATTCACCCTTTCATTAATGTCCTATAGAAATAAAAAAAACATTCATACTTTTATTTACACATGACAAAAAGAAATAAAACCATTCACTCTCATTCATCTGTCATAAGTATATATATATTATTTATCCTGTCATTCATCACCTGTCACATACAAATAAAAATTCACTCTTTTATTTACATCTAAAACAAAAAACGTTCACCCTTTCATTCATTTTCTATCAAATGAAAAACACTCAATCTTTCATTTATATATAATTTAATGAGAATTATTCACCCTCTCATCTACACGTTACATAAGGAAATAAAACCATTCACCCTTTTATTCCCGTCATAGAAACAAAAATTATTCATCCTTTCATTCCATCATAGAAACAAAAACAACATTCACCCTTTCATTCATGTTATATCAAATGAAAAACACTCAATCTTTTATTTATATATAATTTAATGAGAATTATTCACCCTCTCATCTACACGTTACATAAGGAAATAAAACCATTCACCCTTTTATTCCCGTCATAGAAACAAAAATTATTCATCCTTTCATTCCATCATAGAAACAAAAAACAACATTCACCCTTTCATTCATGTTATATCAAATGAAAAACACTCAATCTTTTATTTATATATAATTTAATGAGAATTATTCACCCTCTCATCTACACGTTACATAAGGAAATAAAACCATTCACCCTTTTATTCCCGTCATAGAAACAAAAATTATTCATCCTTTCATTCACATCGTAGGACGATGTAGGGTCTCCGTAGAACCTTCTGGACTTCCTGTGAGCGCCACAGCTGCTTTACTTACTCATTTATTAATCTTGACCCACACACACACACACACACACACACGAACACACACACACACACACACACACACACACACACTGCAAACTCACACCGGGATTTACTGCCGCCTTCGGTGCGATAAACCGCCCTGCCGTTACGCCCCTTGTTTCCATGACGCTGCTGGAACCCCCACACACACACACACACACACACACACACACACACACACACACCCCACACACACACACACCCCTTCTAGCGTCCCCCGTTTTATTGACCCTATCAATTTTGGGTACCTTATAAGACTTCCTATAGCGGTGCTGTCAAGCACATGCACAAATCCAGTAAATCCCAGAACTTACTCCCGGCTGTAATAAAACATGTCTTCCTGGCGTCCCGCTTCCCCTCAGACAATTATAAATTAGAATACTCTTGTATTTATATTTTCGTCCTCCTCTCCCCCCTGTCTTTTAGAAGGCTACGGACGCCGGCGGGGGAAATTAACGTCAGCAGGAAAGTATGCCTCGGACGCGGCGACGGTCCCGGAGGTCATTCTGCCGCTGCGGCGTCGGTCGGCGTGGTAACGGCGCGTTGAAAAATGATGCCGCGTCCCGGGGAGCTGCGACAAGAAAGGAAGAAGACGAAGAAGAAGAAGAAGAAGAAGAGGGGTGGGAAGGGGACGCTGCTCCACTTAGGAGTCTTTACTGACCCCGCACAACTTTTAAAGTCTTTCCGACAAAGTCAAGGAATTCATTCATTCATAAAACAAATGCTGAATCTGGAGCTTCGTCACGATCTTTCATCGTCCAACATTCACCCTTTACATACATGAAAAAGACATATACTGCAATTCACCCTCTCATTTACGTGTCATACAGGGATTCATTACACAGCAGCAATAACGAAATTCATGCTTTCATTCACCCAGGCAAAGTTATAAACAATGTTATAAACGGAAACCTACGGAAATTCACCCTCTCATTCACGTGTCATTAAAACCTTGCAACATTCACTCGTTCTATGTTAAAAAGAGTCCAACAATAATTCACTCTCTCATTCATAAATCAGGCATACAAACATACAATTCACCCTCTCATTGACACATCAGACATGAGATTCATCCTGTCATATAGAGACATTCACCCTTTCACCCAAACATCATTAAGACATGCAAGCATTCACCCTCTCATTTACGTGTCATACAAAGATTCATTGATACAGAAGTAATAACTCAATTCATGCTTTCATTCACCCAGGAAAAGAAACATTCACCCTTTCATGCATATGTCATAAACGGCAACCGATGTAAATTCGCCCTCTCATTCACACGTCCTGTTGATACCTTGCAACATTCACTTGTTTTATGTTAATAAGTCCAACAATTCACCCTCTCATTTACATATCGGACATATAAGAATTCATCTAGCATATAGAGACATTCACCCTTTCATTCACGCCTCATGTTGATACCTCGCAGCATTTATGTTATAAAGAGTCCAACAACAATTCACCCTCTCATGTACATGTAACATTCACCCTCTCATTCATAAATCAGGCATACAAACATACAATTCACCCTCTCATTGACACATCAGACATATGAGATTCATTCTGTCAGATAGAGACATTCACCCTTTCACCCAAACATCATTAAGACATACAAGCATTCACCCTCTCATGTCAAAAAGAGACTTACGGAAATTCACCCTCTTATTTACGTGTCATACAGGGATTCATTACACAGCAGCCATGACATAATTCATGCTTTCATTCACCCAGGAAAAGAAACATTCACCCATTCATGCATATGTCATAAACGGAAACCCACGGAAATTCACCCTCTCATTCACGCGTCATGTTGATACCTTGCAACATTTATGTTATAAAGCATCCAACAACAATTCACCCTCTCATTCATAAATCAGGCATACAAACCATTCATCCCGTCATACAGAAATATAATTCACCCTTTCATTGACACATCAGACATGTAAGAATTCATCCTGTCATAAAGAGACATTCACCCTTTCATTCAAACATCAGAAATATATGCAAGCATCCACCCTCTCATGTCACAAAGAGATTTACGGAAATTCACCCTCTCATTCACACGTCATGTTGATACCTTGCAACATTTATGTTATAAAGAGTCCAACAACAATTCATCCTCTCATTTACATGTAACATTCACCCTCTCATTCATATATCAGGCATACAAACATACAATTCACCCTCTCATTCACGTGTCACGCGGAGGCAAAGATTCATTCACTCGTTCATTCATGTGTTACAAGGAAACAAACAATTATTCACCCTTTCATTGACAAAGCAGACAAAACGCCGTTCACCCTCTCATTCACAGAAACCCAACGTTCACTCCGTCAATCACATCTCGTATAAAGACACACAAGCATTCGCCCTCTCATGAAGACATATGGAAATTCACCCTCTCATCCATGCGTCATACAAACACATGCAACATTCACTCTGTCATTTGCAGCTCATGTAAAGACATGCTAACCAATCACATTCACCCTCTCATCCACGACATCGTCCTCCCACAAAAACGCAGACTAGCTTCACTGAAGGCGACCCCGTGATTGACAGGTCCGGGTTAAGCCCCGCCTCCCGGCGTGTCAATAATCACGTATCAATACATCGGGGTTCAGGAACCGAGCTAAAGCTAGAGGAGAGCCGTCGGGCGCTCGCTCAGGTCCGACCCACGCCGTTCCCGCCGCCGCCGTCCCCCTTTGTAAGGCCTCTAATGATCTGTCATTAAAATATATTGATTTCCCCTTGAGAAGGTACTGCGGGGATGTTCATTGTGTGTGTGTGTGTGTGTGTTATGTCGGTATCATCCCTTTAATACCATGATCAGGGTGAAATACTACCTTGTGTGTGTGTATGTGTGTCGTATCCCCCGGCAGTTTCCAGCCGTCTTAATTAAATGGCTGCGTGGCGTAGGCGCGCCGGAAAGGAGTGGGCGGAGCTTCGGCGGCGGCGGTACCAGGGGGAGGGGTTTGATTGGTTAAAAAAAAAAAAAAAAAAATTGCGTTATGCAGCACACGCCGTGGAGCTTTTTCGCTACTTGCAGAAGCGTCTGCAGATCCCATATGGGCATGCATGTGTGTGTGTGTGTGTGTGTGTGTGTGTGTGTGTGTGTGTGTGTGTGGAAGAATGCGACAGAGCGAAAATCGCACTGGTGCGAAAAGAAGAATGCTTCATCCGTCGCTGCAGACGGTGGGGAATCATCGTGTCGACCGGTTGCAAGGCGCCATCCGGATGCATAAATTACCATGGAAACCGTGGGGGTCAAAGGTCACGGTGTCGGATTAAAACCCGCGACCCCGCTGGTCCAACGACACCCAGCGGACAGAGGTGACAGAAAGTACATGGAGTACAAGGAGAGTTATGTTCTGTCCTGTATAAATACAGGCAAGGTACAATATGTGAGTGTGTGTGTGTGTGTGTGTGTGTGTGTGTGTGTGTTTTTCCAAAAAAATATATATGTAAATGTACCCATCAAAATGAATGGTAACATTTTAAAACAAAACAAAAATCCAACAGTAGTAATATCATTGCATATGTGTGCATGTGTGTGTGTGTGTGTGTGTGTGCGTGTGTGTGTGTGTGTGTGTGTTTACATAAAAATATATATGTAAATGTACCCATTAAAATAAATGATGATATTTTAAAATGAAATAAAAATCCAACAGTAGTAATATCATTGTATACGTATGTATGAGTGTGTGTGTGTGTGTGTGTGTGTGTGTGTGTGTGTGTGTGTGTGTGTGTGTGTATATATATTGAGGATTCATGGGTATATGATGTGGATATGAGGATATATGTGTGGATATCAAAACAATTAATAGAATTTTAAAAATCCATAACAATAATGATGAAAATGAATTAAAAGAAATGTAAAGAAGATAATCCAAATGTTTTTAAATATTGTCATAATAAATATATCAAATACATTTTTTTTTTCTCCCATCCTTCCTTCCTTCTTTCCCTCAATCCTCCCATGCTTCCTCCATTCCTTTTTTACTTCCTTCTTTTATTCCCTCCTACCTTCCTTTTTATGGACGTGTTGAGAGAAGATATGAAGGTAGTTGGTGTCACAGAGGAGGATAAAGAGAATAGGGTTGGATGGAAAAGGTTGATTGACTCAAGGGAAAAGCCAAAAAGAAAATAAGAATTGTTACAGGGGTGCAGGACATGTATGCCCGGGACAAAGTGATGATTGAGATGGTTTGGATATGAACACTCCTCTGTTCTTGTTCAAACCATGGTGAAGATCTGGGTAGAAGGTAGCTGAAGGTGAAGCTGTCAGGCAGGAGGTCTAGAGGAAGACCAAAGAGAGGATTTTTGGACGCTGTGAGAGATGATATGAAGTTAGTAGGTGTGACAGTGGAGGATACAGTGAACAGGGTTAGATGGAGAACGTTGATTTGCTTAGATGAACCCTAAAGGGAAAAGCCCAAAGGAAAAGAAAAGTTAGTCACAAGGGTGCAGGACATGTATGCTAGAAACAAAGTGATGACTGAGATGGACATGAACAGAGGAGTGTTCATGTCCAAACCACGATGAAGATCTTGGTAGAAGTTTACTGAAGGTGGAGCTACCAGGCAGGAGGTCTAGAGGAGGACTTATGGACATAGTAGGATCCAGAGAATAGGGTTAGATAAAGAAGTTTGATTCGCCGAGGGTAAAGCTCAAAGCAAAAGAAGATCAAATATGACGGCTCCCTGGATCTCACAGCACCGTCCGCAACCAGTACAGCTCTTTAACGCTGACCCTGAAATAAAACTTGGGCTTATCCGCCTTGCTTAGAGGTGGACGGTGAGCGGACGGCGAGCGGATGGCGAGCGGGCGGCGGCGGCGATTTGTCATTGACGAAACAACTAGTGGATCCAATATGGAGTCGGCGCAGGACGGCGGGCTAACACACTGACAATCCAGACTAAGCTGCCCCTATTAGTCTCCAATTATCTGAGACGATAGCGGGGCTGCCAAGTCAGATGCATTTCAGCAGCCGGCGCGCACACACACACACACACACACACACACACACACACACACACACACACACACACACACACAGAGCGTCCTAGTGTGTCCTTGCGTTCGTCGCTCTGATAGGGTCCGCCACAGAAGCGCACTGCAGGAAGTGCTGTCATAAATACTGCACACACACACACACACACACACACACACACACACACACACACACACACACACAAGACCAGGTGTCACCCAGCTCCTGATTTCCCTGGACGACAACATGTGTCCGTGCAGGTGAAATGATTGAGAAAAAAAAACAAAAAAACACTAGCCTTCGTTTTCCGTGCCCGTTATTGCTATGATACGGAATATTATGGTCTGTCCTGTGGGTGCGGGGGGGGGGGCGGGGGAGGGAGGGGGGTCGGCGTGGCCTTCAGCAGACATGAGAGAGGATTAAATCTTGGTGAAACGTCAAGCTAAAGGGTTCCTAAGTGGGTTAAAACGTCGGGATGGCAGCTGCGCCTGTTTTCTCCTCGCCGCTTTCACAAGGACGCTATCCGGCGAGCGCTAACACTCGAGGAGCGCCGTCGCAGCGAGAGGGAGGGAGGAAACAAAAACACAGAAAGAACCCGGGACAAAAAAAAACAAACAAATAAAGTCAAGGAGCGACGAGATAAATCCTTGGGTAAAGCGGGCGTGAAGTTTTTTTTTTTGAAAGGTCGCCGTCTGAAAAGTATCCCGGTGGTTTTTTTTTTGTCGCCGCGCTCGATTTTCTTTTTTATTTGTTTCGTTTTTTTTTTGGAAATCCGAGGCCGGCCAGGGGTGACGCAGAGCGACCGGCCCACTTCCGCCTTCTGCTTCGCCCGCCGGCGAGAAATGAAACGTCTGTAGCGTCAGACTGCGAGGACTGGCGAAGACACAGCTTGGAGGGAGCGAGAAATCATCCGAAACATAAAAAAAAAAAAAAAAACATACACATCAATACAATAAAACATGATAAAATAAAATATAGAATGAAATGAGATAAAATGTCAAAACTGTTTATGTTTAATTTTGAAAAGACAACCATTCACCCTAATTCATACATCGTGTAGGGACTCTTTCAGATGTCTGGGTTTAAGGCTTTAACCAAATAAATAGTATGAAATTAAATTAAAATAAATATAGAATAAAATAACATAAAATAGAATACTGACTTCATATGAACCACATATACAAAAAGGAAATCTAAAAAAAACAATGAATAAAAAGAAATAATTTGGAAAACAAAAGAATCATATCATACGATTGTGATTTCCAGTCGAAGCCAGCAACATATTTTTTTAATTTAATTTTAAATACAACCATTCACACAACATGTAGAGACACATCATTCACCCTCTCATTCATATGTTTTGGTTTCAGGCTTTAACAAAATAAAATAAAATAAAATAAAATAAAATAAAATAAAATAAAATAAAATAAAATAAAATTGAATGAAGGTAAATTAAATATAGAAAAACGTAAAATAACAAAACAAAGAAAACCTACTCTATTCAAACAATACAAGCTAAAATAAACAAAGGAAATAAATTTAAATGATAATTTGGAAAAAAAAAAAAGAATCATATCATACAACTGTGAGTAACTGTTGAAATGAGCTAGCAGTAAAACATTTTGGCGAGGCTGTTTATATTTAATTTTAAACCCAACCATTCACTCTTATATACACGTGTCCGGGGTGAAGGATCGAACTTCATCAATAAAATAAAACAAAATAAAATACAATAAAGTAAGTCCAAAACAAAAGAAAATATGAAAATATAAGCTAGCTATTATTTAGCTAACTAGCAATCGGTTGTGCGTTCATGCCTGATCCGTCTCATTCTTGAGACAAGCTAACCAGACCATTAGCATACATCTTTGCTCGATGTCTAACTTTACCACCTCCGGATGATTCTGTAGCCGCAGAATAAAAAAATAAAATAAATAAAAAAGTCTTGCCCGCTGTTAGCTCAGACGGGAATTCCAGCAGGTCTAACCAGGCAAAAGTCTGGAATTACAAACCCGGCTATCGACTGGACGGGACGGAGAAACTTTATTTCACGGTCAGATTGGGGTTTGCATCACGGCGGTTCCACACCGCGCCGGTTAATCTTTAAAACGCAAACGTGCTCGAGCGGCAGTGTGCGCGCGCTCTGCTAAGCTACAGGAAAAAGCAAAGGGAAATAAAGCTACGGCGCTTTTTGAATGAATGAATTCAACTGAACTCTGCCACTGGTGTCCGAAAGCGACAAAGTGTTCGTCCAATCAGAGACGGCAATCTTTGTGCTAATCGCCACATTAGCGCCTGAGGCTAATGTGCTAATCTTACCACAAAGGGGCGATGATGAGCTTCAGAGCATTTTGAGATGCTGTTAATAATGAGCAACTCATGTAAAGACTCTTTATTGATCTATGAATGAATGAATGAATTAGCGGGCGCGGCTAATCAATGCTAGCCATCTTTTGGTTGCAAGCATCTTCTTATTAAGATGTCTGATCAGCGTTAAAGGCGTTAAAGGATGAAAAAACGCACGTGTCGATGTCGTCACGCCGGCGGCGAACGTTCTTCTGACGGAAACCGAACGCAAGAACGCCGTTCTCCGAACGCCGCGGACGACGGCGAGTTTATCGCATTTCCTGGAATTGACTGGAAGAATCATCTGATTACTGACGACTGTAATAAAAGAGACGCCCACGTGGAAATTCTTAATTGTGCAACGCTGTGTGTGTGTGTGTGTGTGTGTGTGTGTGCGACTTTAACTCAGCCGAGCGTCTCCTCTCTCTTCACATTTCGAAGGATTTAATCAACATTTCCCCTCCTTGATGATGCGTTCATTCTTTCACCTCTGACCCCCCGCCGATCATCACCGTTCATTCATTCGTTCATCTTTCATTTGCCACGTTTCGTGATGTCCGACCCTCCATTCACTCATTCACACGCTGGAAACATCCAAACATCTATTTATTCGTTCACAGGTTACTGTTTATAAAGACATGCACAAATCCACTGGAGACCTGCAACATCTATTCACTCATTCACAAGTCACATTGGAACAAACCATTTATTCACTCATTTAAAAGTAAAATTGAAACATACCATCTATTCACTCATTTACAAGTTGTATTGGAACGAACCATCCATTTACCCATTCACAAGTCATTTGGAGACAATTTTATTCACTCATTCATAAGTTGTATAGAGACATCCAACCCTCTTTTCACTCCTTCACAAGTCATATTGGAACAAACCATTTTTAGTCACTCATTCACAGGTTGTATTGGAACAAACCATTTATTCACTCACCCACAAGTCATATTGGAATGAACCATTTATTCACTCATTCACAAGTAAAATTGGAATGAACCATCAATTCACTTATTCAAAAGTTGTATTGGATGAATCTGTCGATTCATTCATTCAAAAGTAATATTGGAACAAACCATTTACTCACTCATTCACGAGTCAAATTGGAACAAACCATCTATTCATTCATTCAAAAGTCATATTGGAACAAACCATTTATTCACTCATTAACAAGTCAAGTTGGAATAAACCATTTTCACTCACTCATTCACAAGTCACATGTCATGTTGGAATGAACCATCAATTCACTCATTAACAAGTCAAATTGGAATAAACCATTTTTACTCACTCATTCACAAGTCACATGTCATGTTGGAATGAACCATCAATTCACTCATTAACAAGTCAAATTGGAATAAACCATTTTTACTCACTCATTCACAAGTCACATGTCATGTTGGAATGAACCATCAATTCACTCATTAACAAGTCAAATTGGAATAAGCCATTTTTACTCACTCATTCACAAGTCACATGTCATGTTGGAATGAACCATCAATTCACTCATTAACAAGTCAAATTGGAATAAGCCATTTTTACTCACTCATTCACAAGTCACATGTCATGTTGGAATGAACCATCAATTCACTCATTCAAAAGTTGTATTGGATGAATCTGTCGATTCACTCATTCACAAGTCGAATTGGAATAAACCATTTTTACTCACTCATTCACAAGTTGTATTGGAACAAACCATCTATTCATTCATTCACAAGTCACATGGACCTACAACCGTTCATTTTCTCATCCAGACTCTCAGCGATGTTTTGTTTGTGGAGGTGATCAGCTGCTCAGCTTCAAGCTCCCCGAAAACGTAAAATACGACACCGGAAGCGAACGAAGAGGACGGACGTTAGGCTCCGCCCCCTTCCCCCCCCCCCCCCCCCAAAAAAAGTGCACGATCCCGATGTCCGTCCGACAGACTCGTAAGGAAGCTCTGATTGAGACATCAGGGAGGCGTCCGTCCCGAGGAGCTCTGGGGGATTTTCAGCTGAAACGCATCCAAGAACGGCGGAGGAGGAACTTTGATTGATTTGCAGGAACTCTGCTGGACCAAACCTCATCACACACACTTCCTCTGAGGATCATCTCACACTGAGAGATGGAGGGATGGTGATGATGACATCACTTATTGATATCTATCAATCTAGATAGATAGATAGATAGCGAAAAAATATAGGCTATCTGTCTATTTTTTAGATTTCCAAGCAATATACTTGGTTCGTGTGTGTGTGTGTGTGTGTGTGTGTGTGTGTGAGTGTGTGTGTGTGTGTTGAACGCTTGGACGAGATTCTCGCTAAGTTTCCTCAAACGTCCTGCCGACAACCAGATGTCGGGTGTTAAGTTTGTCCCCCGAAAATTAAAAACAATTGAAAAAAAAAAAACAAAAAAAAAAAAATTCACGTTGCCATGGTGACCCTGACTACGGCGATGAATGAGCGACGCATGGGTTTTTACTCCATTCGTCAGATGGAACAATAAAACGACGTCATGTTTGAACGAGATCCACCGACCGAAGGAGAAATTAAAAAAAAAAAAAAAAAAAAGTAGAAATAGAAAGTAGTCTATTTCTTTCTGGCTGAGATCGCCATGGCAACCTAGCCGCAAGCATTTAGCATCCCGTCCTTAGTTTTGATTGTTTGGGTTTCTTGCTTGTTTTAACATTCACAAACACGTCATTGTCAGTATATCGGAGGCGCTGTATTCCAAAATGTCAGCATCCAAAACAAAAGAAAAACATTATTTCTGCAACGTAGTGCGCTATATTGTTTCTGAAGGCCGTCTGTTAGTTTCGGAGCCGCGACAGAGGATTTTATTGTTAAAATCCAGAGAAAAGTGGCGAAAAACAACAAAAACTACCCTGTGATTTTATGAACCGCCACCTTTGTTCAGTAAAAGCCGTTTTATTCTCAGTTAGCGAATCCGCTCCGTTAGCTTCACCCTCAGGACGACCCACAGGGGCTAATTCATGCTAACTAGCATATGAAAAAAAAAACATTGTCAAACGTCGCCTCCCTCATATTTCCCAAGCCTGTTTTCGTGGTTGCTAAGCAACACATCCACAAGAGGGCTGCGTAAAAGATGGCGTCAGTTAGCGAATCCGCTCCGTTAGCTTCACCCTCAGGACGACCCACACGGGCTTATTCATGCTAACTAGCGTATGAAAAAAAAAAAAAACGTTGTCAGTCAAACGTCGCCTCCCTCATATTTCCCAAGCCTGTTTTCGTGGTTGCTAAGCGACGCATCCACAAGAGGGCGGCGTAAAACATGGCGTCAGTTAGCGAATCCACTCCGTTAGCTTCACCCTCAGGATGACCCACACGGGCTAATTCACGCTAACTAGCGTATGAAAAAAAAAAAAAACGTTGTCAGTCACACGTCGCCTCCCTCGTATTTCCCAAGCCTGTTTTCGTGGTTGCTAAGCAACACATCCACAAGAGGGCGGCGTAAAAGATGGCGTCCACGGAGGAGACAATCGGCCACATGGTGCAACACTGCCCCCGCTGGACATCTGTGGTACTGCGGCCGCGAGCGACTTGTAAACGTACAAGATTACGGGGCAGAACGAAGAAAACAATGAATTCTGTTTCGGCAAACGTGCGCCACAGCGGCCATCTTGGATTCACCCGTAACGCCGATTTTCCACTTCGGAATGACGCGAATGTCAACAAGCGTGTTTTGTCCTCCGACGCCCCGTCTTTCCCTCGTCTTCCTCTTCACCCGCCTCACCTGACATTTCCGGACGCAGCCCGGCGGAATCGGGGGCGGCGGAAGGTCACGCCGCCGCCGCCATCGGACGCGGGATCACCGGATCCACGGGCCGATGTGGGTCTCCGTGTTTTATTTTTAATTTTTTTTTTTTGTGGTCATTTTTCTCTCGGTTTTTACCTCGAACGATCCGTAGCGACGCGGCCCGTGAAACGTAATGGCGCCGGAGAGTTCGGCGGCGTGTAATCGTGGGATAATTTCCACCCCCGAAACTCCACCGAACACCGGGAGCCGCACGAGGATCCACGGAAATATAGAAAATAAATATGCAAAAAAAACAACAAAAAAAAAAAAAGCCTGACGACGTCTGAGCAACAGCAACGCAAAAACACACAGGTGTGTAAGTGTGTGTGTGTGTGTGTGTGTGTGTGGGGGGGGGGGTTCTGCACCCCTTCCCTCAATCCATCAGCACAATCGTGCTCGTGGGTGTGCACGTAGAGCTCCCGTGGAGCCCCCCCCCTACACACACACACACACACACACACACACACACACACACACACACACACACACACACACACACACTCCCTGGGGTGGAACCCAGGCCCAGCTGTGCAGGGGGTGGGGGCGGATAATATCTGGATAACAAGACCCCTAATTACCCCCCCTACACACACACACACACACACACACACACACACACACACACATGCACACACACTCTCAACATGCTGAATTGGGATGCTCAGGAAATGATAGTGTATGTATGTGTGTGTGTGTGTGTGTGTGTGTGTGTGTTTGTATACTTGTGTGTATGTGTGTGCATGCACGTGTGTATGTGTGTGTGTACCTGCATGCGTGTAAAAATGTGTGTGTGCGCTTGTGTGAGTGTATGCATGAGTGTGTATGTGTGTGTGTGTGTGTGTGTGTGTGTGTGTTTGTATACTTGTGTGTATGTGTGTGCATGCACGTGTGTATGTGTGTGTGTACCTGCATGCGTATATATGTGTGTGTGCGCTCGTGTGAGTGTATGCATGAGTGTGTATGTGTGTGTGTGTGTGTGTGTGTGTGTGTGTGTGTGTGAGTGATGGTTGAAGCAAAAAAATGGAAACAGAGACCCGCAAATCACACTAGACGAGCACAGTAACACCGTTACGCGTGAGTGAGCGACACGCACAAACACACACACACACACACTCACACACACATGCGCACACACACACACACACTCCCACGCCACGGATCAATCCGCACAGCGACAAAAAAAGGGGAATAAAATCCTCCACGGTGCATTTCGGAGGCTGCAAAGTTTTGTATGATTATTATGGGATGGCGCGGGAGCGTGGACGGCGTGGGATCCGTGGGTGGGGGCGGGGGAGGGAGAGAAGGAGGGGGGGGGGGCGGCGTGGAAACCCACGCGTAATAAAGTTGACCGCTTTCCAACGTTTGACGTGATTAGCATTCCTGCCCAATGATCGGCAGGGTGTGTGCGTGTGCGCGTGTACGTGTGTGCGTGTAGGTCCTCACTTCTCCGTGCGTGGGGTGATCGAATCCACGCCGTGCACACGGTTGCAAAAACAGGCACCGAGCCGGGTAAGTGCCATGAGGTACCGGACCGCGTGCACGCGCGTGTGTCGTGTGTGTGTGTTTGTGTGTGTGTGAGAGCTGCACCGTTCTTCTCTTTCGCGGATAAAGCACGCACACGCACACGCACGAAAAAAAGAAAGGAACCCCCCCTCTAAAAAAAAAGAGAGAGCAAACCACGCATGCAGATCAGGCTTGAAGCAAATCACGCACGGAAAAGCACACACGCGCGCGCGCGCGCGCACGCACAACCAGCCCCGGTGTCCGGTCACCACCGCATTTCGCGCGTGCGATCCCGCAAGAAGAAGAAAAGAAGAAGAAGAAGAAGAAGAAGAACTCACCCATGTCGGCGTGCGTCTTTTTCCTCTCCACGCCGCGGGAGAAGGGGGGGGGGGGGGGGTTGCGGGAGGGGGGTTGCGGGAGGAGGAGGGGGGGGGGGGTTCTAGCGGGTTCCGATGCGCGACGTGCGGGTCCGCATGACGCGCACGTCCGCAGACAGGTACCGTCCTAATCCGGGTCTCTGCGCGCAGCCGCCGGAGCGCACCTGCACCCCCCCCCACTCTGTTATTTATATTTTTATTTTTATTTTTTTTTGTCCTGGGTGTGTTTATCCAGCTCACAGAAGAAGAAGAAGAAGAAGAAGAAGAAGAAGAAGAAGAAGAAAGAAAAAAAGAAATTTAAAAAAAAAAAAAAAAAAAAAAAAAAAAAAAAAAAAAGAAACGAAAAGAACCCGGATGATCACTCGCGTCCCACCTGGAAAAACAAATCACGCATCGCGGAATAAAAAAGTCTCCATCCGCGGGGGGGGGGGGAGAAAAAATAGTCCGCGCAAGTTAGAGCCAAGAAGAGGAAGAGGAGGAGGAGGAAGGAGGAGAAGAAGAAGAAGAAGAAGAGGAGGAGGAGGAGGAGGAGGAGGAGGAAGCCACTGCAGCAAACACCGAAGTCACATCTAAGTCCATCATGGCAGCGTGGGAATGTGCGTGATTCACGCGTCGAATCCCGTCACGTCACACCGCAAAAAAAAAAAAAAAAAACAGGTAAAGTTTCGTGGGATGTGAAGGAAGGATGAAGAAGAAGAAGAAGAAGAGGAGGAGGAGGAGGAGGAGGAGGTCCTGTTCCCCGGTAGCAGCGGCGGCGGCGGCGGCGGCGGCGGCGTGCAGCCTCCTTCTCAGACGCGTCCGCGTCCACCGGATGCGCGGTCACGTCACGGCGGGGAAAAAAAAAAAAAAAAAAAAAAGAAAAAAAAAAAAAAAAAGCGGACGTTTTTTTTTTTTTTTTTTTTTTTTTTTTTTGCTTTTATTAATTTATTTTTCCTTTTTCCTCCCTAGTTTTTATTATTTTTTTCCTCCTCTTTTCTTTTTTTTTTCTCTCTCTCTTTCTCTTTCTCTTTCTCTCCCGCCGACGTCCGCGCGGCCATCTTCCGGTGCGCGTGCGCGCGCGCGCGCCCCGTCCGCCGAGGTGCCGCGTGACGCTGTTGTTAATCGCCTCGGCTCGGCGTGCGTGCGTGTGCGCGAGTGCGTGTGCAACTTTTTTTTCTTTTTTTTTTTTTGCCAAGGCAGAAGCGGAATGCCCTCTTCTGGCGAGACGGCGACCCGCGGGTGGGCGTGGGGAGTTCGGCTTGGCGTGGGTGGTGCGTTCACGGGTGGGCGCTGGGCGTGGGAAGAAGCGCGACCGTGGAGGGGGAGGAGGCGCGCGGACCGGAAGTGTGTGTGTCCCGTGCGAGGCGCGCGACCGGGGACACCTGTAGGGGGCGGTGACGTACACCGGAAGTAGTATTTTCTAAACCCTAATAATAATAATAATAATAATAATGATAATAATAATAATGATAATAATAATCAACCGTAACTTCTACTACGATGATGATGATGATAATGATTATTATTATTATTATTATTATCATTATTATTATTACACCACTATCATCAACATTAATAATAATATACCACTACTAATACTAATACTACTCATCACTATTAATATAATATCACTACTACTATTATTATTAATAACAATAATAATAATAATAATAATAATAGTAATATGAGAAGAAGAAAGACTAGTTGTATTTATCATATTCTAAGGAGGGTAAGTAGTAGTTGTTGTAGAAGCAGTGGTAATGGTAGTTGTTGTAGTAATATTAGTATTTCTCTTTATTTTTATAATTGATAATTATATGATTGTAGTTACAATATTAATAGTACGAATGTCAATTGTAATAATAAATTAGCATATTTTTTATTATTATTAGTTGTAGCAGTAGTAGTCGTAAGAGTACTAAAAGTGTCTTCTTCTGTTCTTTATCACTATCATTATTATTAATTATATTATGTCACTTCTAATACTAATAATCACTTATAATATTATATCGCTACTGATGAGTATTATTATTATTATTATTAATAATAATAATAATAATAGTAGTAGTAACAGTAATATGAGGAGAAGGAGGACTAGTTGAATTTATCTTATTCTAAGTAGGATTAGTAGTAGTTGTTGTAGAAGCAGTAGTAATGGTAGTCGTAGAAGTAATATTAGTATTTCTCTTTATCGTCATTATTTTTATTATTATGATTGGTTTGTAATGATAATAATAATGATACCATTAATAATACTAATGTCAACACTAATAATAAATGATAAGTAGGATAATTTTTTGTAGTAGTGATAATATTAGTAATAATGTAGTAGTGGTAATATTAGTATCTATATTATAATTAATTATTAATTATAATTATAATTAATTGATATTATAATAATTGTATTATAGTATCTATATTATAATTGTTATTATTATTGTTATTATTATTTTGTATGATTGGCTTGCAATGATAAAATATTGATACTAATAATAATACAAATAACAAAAGTAATAATTATTGAAATTATCATATTATTTTTATTCATATTTGTAGCACTAGTTGAAGTAGCAGAAATAAAACTACAAGTAGCAGTTTTTTTTTTTTTTTTCACTTTTATAGCTATTATCTTGATTATTATTGATTATCGTATTCTGATAATGATAATGATATTCATAAAATACAAATAACAATAGTTATAGTAATAAAATTAATTTTATAACAATTATTATTGTCATAACTGTTATCGTTATATTATAATCATGTATGTTTATTTATCTATTTGATTGATATTTTGATCTATCTATCTATCTATCTATCTATCTATCTATCTATCTATCTATCTATCTATCTATCTATCTATCTATCTATTTATTTTTTGATTGTGTTTTTCATTGATTGAGGTATTGATCGACAATTACAAGGTTAGGTTTCGGCGTCAGCGCTTCCTCTTAGCTTCCCGCTAGCGTCCTCTTAGCTTCCTGCTTGCTTCCTGCTAGCTTCCCACTTGCTTCCTCTTCCCTTCCTGCTAGCTTCCTCTTAGCTTCCTGCTAGCTTCCTCTTAGCTTCCTCCTAGCTTCCTGCTAGCTTCTTGCTAGCTTCTTGTCAGAGCCCTGATTCAGGGTTTTTATGGTGTGAAATGAAGAAAACCCCTCCTCTTCTTCTTCCTCCTCCTTCTTAGAGGTGTTGTAGCCCCGCCTCCCCTCGCCATCCGAGCGCTCGGTACCTGCCCGACCCAGACGCCGCCCTCCGACCCCTCCGACCCCTCCGACCCCTCCGACCCCTCCGACCCCTCCGACCCCTCCGACCCCTCCGACCCCTCCGACCCCTCCGACCCTCCTCCGCCCTCCTTTGCAATCTGGCTGATGACTTTGCTCCTGGATGCCGTTCAACAAGTCCAGCCTGGTTCTGCTGATGCAGGCGAAAACAGCGAGAAGCGGGTGAAGTTATGGGGGACGCCGACGCTGCCGGCTCACACACACACACACACACACACACAATAAAATGCATCGCCTTAGATGGAATACTCGCTTTCATCTTTACCGAACAGGCGATGAAGCCGCGGTCGGGCAGGAGAGTCCTGCGATCGCATCAGACTCCGAGCGAATGTTGCAAGTATCAATAAGACTGAATGAGAGGACGACTCGTCGTATGTCTTCAAATGACCTGTGAATGAACGAGTGAATGGTTGCACGTGTCTACATGAGGTGGAAATGAAAGGGCGAATAGCTGATTGACTATTAGACATCAATAAAAGAGTGAACGGTTGTAATCGGTATGTGATTTGTGAATGAAAGAGTGAATAGTATATAATATTTGTCTCTGTGGTTTGAATGAACGAGTGAACGGATGCGTCTATGAAAGGTAAAAACAAAAGGTTGAATGGCTGAATGTCTATGAGAGGGTGAACATTGTATGTTTCTATATAATGTGAAAATGAAAGGGTGAATGGAAGTCAATTAAAGAGTGAACGGTTGTGATTGGTATATGATTTGTGAATGAAAGAGTGAATAGTATATATAATTGTCTATATAAGGTGAAAAAAAGGTGAATGGCTGAATGTCCATGAGATGTGAATGAGAGGGTTAATACTGTCTGCTGCTCTATGAAGTGAAAATGAAAGGGTGTTTCTATATGATGTGAAAATGAGAGGGTGAATGGAAGTCAATAAAAGAGTGAACGGTTTAAATTGTTATTCGTGAATGAAAGAGTGAACGGTAGTTTGCGCTTTTTGAGGCGAAAATGAGAAGGTGAACGGCTTAATGTCTTAGACATCAATAGAAGAGTGAACGGTTTTAATCGATATATGATATGTAAATGAAAGAATAATTAGTATGTAATATTTGTCTGTTGTTTGAATGAATGAGTGAATAGATGCATTTATACAAGGTGAAAACAAAAGGCTTAATGGCTTAATAGATGCGTTTATATAAGGTGAAAACAAAAGGGTGAATGGTTGAATATCTATGAGATGTGAATGAGAGGGTGAACGTTGTCTGTTCCTATATGAGGTGAAAATGAAAGGGTGAATGGAAGTCAATTAAAGAGTGAACGGTTGACATTGTTCAATGATTCGTGAATGAAAGAGTGAACGGTTGTAATCACTATTTGATTTGAGAATGAGAGGATGAACGTCGTCCATCTCGAATACATGAATGAAAGAGTGAACGGTTGTATGCGTCTCTATGACGGGAAATGAGAAGGTGAATGGACTTCAATAAAAGAGTGAACGGTTGTAATCGGTATATGATTTGTGAATGAAAGAGTGAATAGTGTATAATATTTTGTCTATGGTTTGAAGGAATGAGTGAATGGATGCGTTTATATAAGGTGAAAACAAAAGGGTGAATGGCTGAATGTCGATGAGATGTGAATGAGAGGGTGAATGTTGTCTGTTTCTATATGAGGTGAAAATGAATGAGTGAGTGGAAGTCAATTAAAGAGTGAACGGTTGAAATTATTATTTGTGAATGAAAGAGTGAACCGTCGTATGCCTTTTTTGAGGCAAAAATGAGAGGATGAACGACTTAATGTCTATTAGACATCAAATAAAAGAGTGAACGGTTGCAATCGCTATTTGATTTGAGAATGAGAGGATGAATGTTGTACATCTTGAATACATGAATGAAAGAATGAATGGATGACGGGAAAATTAGAAGGTGAATGGACTTCAATAAAAGTGTGAACGGTTGGAATCACTTTATCATTTGTGAATGAGAGGGTGAATGTTGTATCTTTTTGTATAACATGAGAATGAAAGAGTGAATGGTTAATGTGTATTAGACGTCAATAAAAAAAAGTGAACGTCTGTAATCGGTATATGATTTGTGAATGAAAGAGTGAATCGTATGTAATATTTGTTTATGATTTGAATGAACGAGTGAATGGATGCATCTATATGAAGTGAAAACCAAAGGGTGAATGGCTGAATGGACGTCAATAAAATTAAGGTTTTGGACGAGACGTCCTTCGCCGTCCCTCCTCCATTCACGTCCAAACCTCCTCCAGAACATCTAACGCCACCCGCTCCTCTCCGAACCTCAGCTGCCTCCTTCTTCTAAAAGTAAAGAAATGAACAGCGCGACCGAAGAACCCATGAAGACGTTTAAATAATAATAAAAATAATGAAGGTCTGCAGATGTTCGGCGCCGTCCCGACAGCGCGGCCGTGGCCGAGGGAGGCGATCGGCGCCGTCCTTCCCGTGTTCTCCTCGGACGAGGACTTGTTCCCCCCGCTGTTCTTTTCATTTCCCATTTCCTCTGATCTTAAAAACCTGGCAGAATAATCTTAACCCGCCTCCGGGGCAATTTCCATCCTGACACTCAGGTTCCTCCTCAGAATGTGAATCAGCCAGGAAACATCCAGGGGTTCCTCATGCTTCCTGCGCGCTCCTACTTCCAAATATATATAAATATCCTCCATTTTATTTACATGAGGTTGTTCCACGATGCTAGCGCTAATGACGCGAATTTGTTTGGAGCCGCGGATCCAGCTAGCTCTTTGGGGGGGGTGGGGAGGGGGTGGGGGGGCGTTCAGGTTGTTTCCATTAACCTTCACCCCAAGCTGGGATCCAATCTGGAGGTTCCACACGGTGAAGCTTCAGCCGCTCCGAGACAATCAGAGGTGACGCCAGACATGAGCACGTGCACACACTATTTTTTTTTTAGAATAATAAAAAAAATATATAATATTAAATATATTAAATAAATTTATTTAATTAATCAAATTATTTAATTTGATTAAATCAAATTAAAATGAAATACAAACTAATATAGAATTAAATTCAATCAAAATTGTAATAAAATTTAATTGAATTGCATTTACAACTATGAAATACAATCAAAAAATGAAGTACGATAAAATAAAATGTGCAAAGAAAAAAAAAAAATAGCAGTTCAATTTAATTTAAAAAATTAATTCACTTGAAATGAATTACAATCTAAATCTAAAGAAAATCTAAAATCTATATCAATCTATCTAAAAAAACTCGAATGAAATCTAATTCAATTCAATTTCAAAATATTTACGGGGATTGTCTTTGGAACGTAAATGGAGAGCAGCGAGCTAGTAAACACACAAGTTAGTCTTTTTGTTGACACAAACCTTGGCTCCCACCTGATGTTCGACATGAAACCGTGTTGTGCTAAACAAGCTATCTGGAGGCCAAATAAACTGAGACATTAAAAACAAATAATAATAAAAAAAACCTTTGTCTGGTCCTACAAATGAAACCTGAAATCCTTTTGAAGAAAATACATAAACACTATAATAAACCAATAAATCAACCTTGTAGCAAACAAAACACCTGCCTGTCAAAAGGCTGTGACGGAAAGCAATACTGCTTTTTTCCTTCAATCATTAAAAAAAAAAAAACAGTTGAAATAGTCTTAAAAGTCTTGAGAAAAGAGAAAAAATGTGAAGCGTTTGTGTCTAATGTATAAATGTATAGTGTGTATGCTGTGTGTTCAGTGTGTGTGTGTGTGTGTGCGATGCCAGTCCCGGCCCCTCCCCCTCCTGTTCATGAGATAAATGAAAGGGCTCGGTTGCTGTGTGTTGTTTTCACTTTCCCTTCGATACAAGCCGGTGTGAAACCACCTCCATCTTTTATTTTCTTTCTTTTTCCAACTCCTCCTCCTCCTGGTGGCGGCCGCGATAGATTAACGCCCGCGAGAGGCCCCTTCCTCAATTATTGGAGTTTATTCTGGAACGGGCTCTCGATGTAAACAATCCCGCTGCCTCTGACGACGACGTCGAGAATAAAAAAAAAAAAAACAAAAAAAAAACACACACTCAAAAAAAAAAAACAAAAAAAACAACCGCTACAGCACATCTGCACAAAGTGCATGTAATAGGAATAAAAATAAACACGCCGTTCGACGGCGCCCCGGAGCGCGGGATTGCGCCTCTGCTTTTGTTGCACGTAAGTGTTTCAATCAAATAATGAAGTCCCTTGAGTGCCGGGGGAGGCGAACGTACCTTCTGTGCAAATTCATCAAAACCAAAGAATAAATAACTAAATATATAAACAAATAAAGCTTGAACATGAATATGCAGTTGTGTAACACGGCGGTTACATGCAATGTGTGTGTGTTTGTGTGTTTACTAGCTTGCTGCTCTCCATTTTCGCTACGCATGGCGTTTGCCCATTCGCTTGCGCTAGCATTTGGCGCTAACTGGGTGCTAACCAATGGAGTCCAGCTGTCCTTCCACACAAAAACAAAACATGGACGACGGCGTGGACAATATCTTCTTCCTGCGGAGGCGATGTGCGCTCATCAGCCGAGAAGTCGCAAGAAGAATCACAAGCGCCCCCTATCCTGAGGCAGGAGAGCTGTGTGCCTCACTTGGTGGCTCTTGCCAGACGTTTTATGATCGCTAACCACAAAAAACTAATTAGACATACAGTTGATTACAAAAAAGAACAATTTAGTTTATCTAGCAAAAGTGATTAAACTGTTTAATAGCGACATACAAATGGCATTTGCCCATTCGTTTGCGCTAGCATTGGGCGCTAACTGGATGCTAACCAATGGAGCTGTCCTTCCACACAAAAACAAAACATGGAAGACGGCGTGGACAATATCTTCTTTCTGCGGAGGCGACGTGCGCTTATCAGCCGAGAAGTTGCAAGAAGAATCCCTGGAATCGCGAGCGCCCCCTATCCTGAGGCAGGAGAGCTGTGTGCCTCACTTGGTGGCTCTTGCCAGACGTTTTATGATCGCTAACCACAAAAAACTAGTTAGACATACAGTTGATGACAAAAAAAAACAATTAAGTTGATCTAGCAAAAGTGATTAAACTGTTTAATAGCGACATACAGAGAGACAGAGTGCAGAGCATGACAGCAGTCAGCCGTCATTGCGTAATCTACATTGAGGCTCAACCGACGGCGGCCTCACCGCACATGTCTATTTGGTATTGGAACAGTAAATGTGAAAATCCAGGCAATAAAAAACAAGCTAAAACTGGTGAAGTGAAATGAAAAACACCTTCATCGTGCAAATCACTCATAAATATAGGCATTTAATTCTTTCTTTCATTCAATTTTTTTCTTTCCAAGATTGGCAAGTGAGGCACGGCCTCTGCTGCCTCCCCTGACTGCAAGTCATTGCCCTGCACGGCTTCGGTTAGCTAACTCCGCACTTAATTTGTAGGAATTGTTGACGTTCCTCCAGAAGAGCTCAGACCTTTAGCTGCTTCTGTCCGTTTAGTTGCAAGAAGACTGCAATCGTTTTTAAAAATGGCACTCCGCAGTCCGCTGGAAGTATCTGCTAATGAGCATGACTGAAGGTCCGGCGATCACTGATTTTATGGAACCATAAAAAGAATCAGAGAAGAGGCAAAAATAGTTCTTGGAGTTGAGATCCATAGCGCATTTTTCCTCCGCTGTCTAATTGGAGGTAAGTTGTTTCGACAGTGCGCAGGAGGTTAACGTCGCTAATACGTATCAACATGTGAAAATTGAATCTAATTAAATGTAAATTAAATGTAAACAAAATGTGTATGTTTGTAAATATGTATGTTTGTTTTTATATATAAGGGCAAACTGATTGGAAATAAAATGAGAAATAAAGATAGAAAGAAATAAAACAATTCAACATAAAGTAAATTTAATTAAATTGAAAAAAAAAAGAAAAAAAATTATGTTTCATCTCAGGAAGGATAATGCCGCTAACACATGGCAAAATGATCCCCTTTCACAGAATAGGAGATCTTTTATTATGTAAGTTCGAACTGATTGAAAATTAAATTAAATAAAGTTGAATTTCTGTGTTTGTATACATATATATATATATATATATATATATATATATATTCTGTCTTTACTATCTTTACAAACAAAGCAAACTGATTGGAAATAAAATAGGAAATGAAATAGAATAAAATAAAATAACGTGAACATAATGAAATAAAAAAAATAATACAAAAAAAAAAATTCTTAGGAGTTGTGGCTAACATAATTTGGCTAACATAAGCCACTTTCACACAGTAGGACTTTTTATTTAATAGAAGCATAAACTGATTTTAAATGAATAAAATTAAATGTTTGTGTTTGTAAATATATCTGTCTGTTTTTATAAATACACATATTCAAGTGCAAACTGATAGGAAATAAAATAAGAACTATAATAAAATAATATTAACAAAATTTAATTCAATTAAAATAAAACATGATTTTTATATGAAAGGGCAAATTTACTTCAATAAAATAAAATAAAAAAATGTTCGAAACTAAATTTAATTCAATAAAAAAAAAAAAGCTTTCATCTCAGGAATTCATTAAAATCTATTTATTCAAAAATAATCCCGTTCTGATCCGACTGTGAGATCAGAACATGATAAATCCGTCCGCCGTCGTCAAGCCAACACTTCCCTCAGCACAAGAATACCCATGGGTTTCGCAACGGTTGGCGTCCACCTTTATTTGTAAGGGATAAAAGAAACAAATGTAAATGACCGCTGCCTCCGACATGGCCGACCGTCACCGCGGACGCCGTTTAGCATCGGCTCGGCTTTGACTTCGCCCCGTCCGTCTCATCGTCGGCCCGATAATGATGTTCTCCCTCCTCTGGTTTCCCACCTCGCCGCGACTCAAAGCCAAAAGTCAGATGGAATTAAAGACCAAATAAATGAAATAGAAAGTACGACACAGCCTGGAAGGTGGGAAGAGAAAAAAAGTAATCCTGTGACTGAGCGACTTCTTCATGTCTGCGTGTTCTCCAAAAACAGAAGGCGGCCGTTTCATTCGAATATATGAATGTAGATAAATATAAATATTATAATTATGGTAAGTTAGACATGATGCTGTTAATTTTCCTTAAGGATATCATCATCACCATCATGGTCATCTTCATCTTCACCACCATCATCGTCATATCCGTCACCATGATCATCATCTTTACCATCATGATCATCATAATCATTGAAATCATCTTTATGATCATCATCTTCATCATATCCACCATTTTTATCACGATCATCACATCGTCATCTTCATCTTTATCATAACATTACAATCATCTTCATTATCATCATGATCGCCATCATCACCGTCGCAATCGTCACCTTCATCTTCATCAGCATCACCACTATCATCATCATCATCATCCTCATCGTTATCATGATCATCACCTTCATCATCACCATGACTACCATCATCTTCATCACCTTCGCCATCATCATCGTCTTGATCACCATCATCACCATCATCATCATCATCATTATCGTCTTCATCACCTTCGCAATCATTACTATCATCATCACCATGCCAACCATCATCTTCATCACAATCAACATCATCTTCATCACTATCATCATCATCATCTTCATCACTATCATCATCACCATTACGACCATCATCTTCATCAATATCATCATCACCTTGATGACCATCATGTGCATCACTATCATCATCATCATCTTCATCACTATCATCATCACCATTACGACCATCATCTTCATCAATATCATCATCACCTTGATGACCATCATGTTCATCACTATCATGATCACCATGACAACCATCATCTTCATCACTATCATCATCACCATGACGACCATCATCTTCATCACTATCATCATCACCATGATGACCATCACCTTCATCACTGTCATCATCACCTTCATCACTGTCATCATGACCATGACGACCCTCATCTTCATCACTATCATCATCAATATGACAACCATCATCTTCATCACTATCATCATCACCATGACGACCATCATCTCATCACTATCATCAACACCTTCTTTACAATGATCATCATCTTCATGACTATCATCATCACCATGACAACCATCATCTTCATCACTATCATCATCACCTTCTTCACTATCATCATCATCTTCATCATTATCATCATCACCATGACGACCATCATCTTCATCACTGTCATCAACAATATGACAACCATCATCTTCATCACTATCATCATCACCATGACAACCATCATCTTCATTACTATCATCATCACCTTCTTCACTGTCATCGTCACCATGACAACCATCATCTTCATCACTATCATCATCACCTTCTTCACTGTCATCATCACCATGACAACCATCATCTTCATCACTATCATGATAACTATGACAACCATCATCTTCATCACTGTCATCATGACCATGCCTACCGTCATCTTCATCCTCATCACTAATAAATCAAACAATTTTTTTTTTTCCAGAAGAATCAAAAAAAGGATAAAGGATGAACACAAAAAACGCCATGCTGATGTGTGTGTGTGTGTGTGTGTGTGTGTGTGTGTGTGTGTGCAGAAGATAGAGTTACTCCAAATGAGAGGGACGGAGCTCCTCACTGTTTGACAGATGTTCGATTCCTCCGCGGCTTCGGCGATAACAAAAACCTTCCGCTGCGTCTTCAGGTGGAACGTCCACTTCCTGGTTCTGCTCCGTTTGCCGTTTTTATTTCTATTTTATATTTTTAACGAAAATGAATCTTTCTTTCGGAGGTTTATGAAGTCCGACCGCGTCACACACACACTATCGGGAATGACGGCGTCTCTTCATGCCTGAATAAGAGCCAAAAGAAGGAGAAATATATTTCTTTTTATTTATCTTTATTCACTTATTCATTTATGATCGGTTTACTACTATTTATTTTACTCGTGTCACTATAAGTCATAAATTGGGGTTTGGGTTCATCCGTTAATCGAATAATATTAAATACTATTAATAGTTCTAATGAAATTGTTATTATTGTAATAATTTATTGTTCTTTCATAAAGGATGACTAAAAATAATTAAGGATAATTACAGATATAATGCTAAAATCAATATAAGACTCATAACGATGCCAATAATGATAATAATGATAATATTAAGGAAAAGACCAGTGTCATGATTATAACTTTTATCATTATTATTACTAGCAATGATGTCAGTAATTGCAATCACTCCCTTCATTCATCACAACAGTAGTGATAATAATTATAATAATACATATAATATATTTCAATTATTATTAATATTTATAACAATGACAAAATCAATAAAAATAATCCTAATAATAGGACTAGTCAAAATATTGATAATTATTATAATAATGATGTAAATGTTCTGTACATGTAAGAAGACCTACGTGTAGGAATTAATCTTGAAATAAACAGATAGGTAACAAAATTGCAATTACAATATTTTCACTTTATTGATCAACCTATTTAATTTCCACATTATTCATGTTATATCATTTACTTTCCTCTAACTTGTATTTTACAATCAACCTGCATTACTATTCTTCAATTAATGCCACTTTTAAATTATTTTTGAACTTATTATGTAACAGTCAAAATTCTTAATCTTTTTTTTATATATATACATAGTGCAAATGGAACTAATGTGCATAGTTTTGTGCATCTGAAATTAATACTTATATACAAGAGAAAACTGGTTGAAAATTAAATTAAATTAAATTAAATTAAATTAAATTAAATTAAATTAAATTAAATTAAATTAAATTAAATTAAATTAAAATTTTCATTTTAATTTTTAAAATGGGATAAAAAGACAAAACTAGTGGCCAGGTTTGCTATTAGAGGAAAATAAATCGATATAAATCAAGTAAATCCGATATTCGGTATATCAGAATACCTGATACTCCGGGTCTGCACTCGATGTGAACGACACAGAAGAAAGAAAGCGGTCACATGGTGTCGGGTTGGAGACGAACATGAAACACACACACACACACACACACACACACACACCGACCCCGCCACTCGTGTGTTTGGTCTTGGCAGCGAGGCGGGAGATAAGAGGTGGGCATCTGTGTGTGACAGTGAGTTGCCATCTGTCGGCGGCCCCGGGGGGCCCGTGGACGGGACGAGCTTCAGCTGAGGAGCTCCTCAAACACTTCATACATTTACATTTATATTCATCCATTCATTCAATGTCTGCAGCGCTTATCGGCGCCACAATCACGGCTGTGATTGGTCGAGAGGCGGCGTTCAACCTGGACCAATCACAGCCATTCACTCTCTCATTACAAATCTTATAGACACACACACACATATATATATATATATATATATATATATATACAGGACTGTCTCAGAATTTTTTTTTATATTGTGATAAAGTTCTTTATCTTCTGTAATGCAATTAAAAAAAAAAAAACTTTTCCACGATATTCTAATATTTTGAGATAGGATTTTTGAGTTTTCTTAAGTTGTAAGCCATAAGCAGCCAAATCAAAATAATCAAAGGCTTGCAATATTTCAGTTGATCTGTAATGAATCAAGAATGTATGATTTATGTAATTGCATTACAGAAAATAAAGAACTGAGAGAGACGCATTGACATACAAACATTCACCTATTCATATATTACATTGTCACATGTACTTAAGACTTTAAAACACTTGATAGCCTTAACCTTGACCATTTATATTTTATTGTATTTCTTATTCTCCCTCCTTCCTACTATTATCTATTACTGTTATGTTTTTGCTTGAAACTCTGGCACAACAATTTCCTTCGGGATAAATAAAGTTGTTCTCATCTCATCTCATTTTGGAGAAATTGGGGGAAAAACAACCATTCAGTCAACATATAGCAACCTAACCATTCACAACTCATATAAAGACATAGAGAGACTTAGCATTCACTCATTCACAAATTATATACAAGGATATCTACATATATATATGTAGACATAAAACCATTCACTTTCTCATTTACAGTCATATAGACACATATATAGATGCAAATAATATGACATATATAGACACATATAACATGAATGAGTGAATTAACCATCTACTCATTCACAAATCCTATAGAACTACAAATCATTCATTCATTCACAAAAATCGAAACGGCAGGGACGTATAGAAACAAAACCGTTCACTCTTTCGCTCTTTAAACGTCTTTTAGACAAACACATAATTCACTCATTCACACCTCATATAGAGACTTACATCGGGAGACATATAGACGTACAAGTATTCACTTATTCATACGTCATATTGTCACATTTTGGTGAAATCGAGGTAAAAACCATAGATGGAGATACGAAACTATTCACTCATTCACAAATCAAATCGATACGTATAGAGGAGATTTTTAGGCATACAAGTATTCACTCTCTCTTTTGCGCAAAAAGACAAACGCATCATTCATTCGTACACAAATCAGAAAATCACATATAGGAGATATAGAGGGACAAAATTCACTCATTCATAAATTATATCGACGTATAGAAAAATACAACCATTAACTCTCTCATTTACACGACATACGAACAGCCTCTCATGCGTTTATTTCGCGCGTCATTCAGAAACGCAGCCGTTCACACTCTTATTTGCACATCTGGACCGTTCGGCGTCCAGATGTGTGAGCGAGCGCCAAACAAACACATGCAGAAATTGTTTCGATTTCAATCTTCTTCGTCCCGAGAGGTTCGCGCTCGAAGGGACAACGCTGGTCTGAAAATGATCCCAGGAGATTTGCATACCGCCGGGAGATAAGACTCTATGACCCCACCCCGACACACACACACACACACACACACACACACACACACCAACGCCGATCGATCAGGTCCAACCCCAGTCTCTTATCTGCCTGCCGTCTAACTTTGCGGTCGTCCGCCTTCATTAAATCCCAAACCTGATTGTGGCGAGCCGGTCGGCGCGGGGCGGAGATTATCGGGAAATCCAATCTACCTTTTTTTTATTTATCTATTTGTTTATTTTTGCTGTCATTGTGTTTGCAAAGGCTTTTTCAAGGACGCACGTCACTGTCCTCAAAGTTAATTTTGCATAATAAAATAAAATAAAATAAAATTTATTTAAATGAAATTAAAAATAAAATAAAATAAAATAAATTAAAATTAGATAAAGTAGAATAGAATAAACAAGTAATAAATAATTTTAAGTCATTATCGTTATAAACTACTATTAACTTATTATTTTTCTCAAAGGATGAGGATTATCATGAATGAATGAATGAATGTATGAATTAATTCATTATAAATAACATTTATAATTATAATTAAATTAACAGTATTCATGTAATTTCAGTAAAACTGTCCTGTTTATTTTGCATACTAATAAAATAAAATGAAATAAAAAAAAGAGGAAAGTAAACTAAAATAAAATAAACTAAAATAAATTAAATAAACTAAAATAAACTAAAATGAAATTAAATAAAATTAAATAAAACTAAATTAAATGAAATTAAATTAAAAAAATTAAATTAAAAAAATCAATCATTACATTAATTAACTACCCTTAACTTATTATTATTTATATGATTGAGCACGATCATGAATTAACAATGAATACATCTATTATTGTCCTTAATTTTATCAGATTCGATCCGAGAAACACGCTTGATCCAAACGACATCTGATTGGCGGCAAGCAAAATTCACACACACACACACACACACACACACACACATACACACACACAGACACACACACACACACACACATATTTCCTTGAGAGACTTTCAAAATAAAAACCCTCCGGTGACGGGACGCTCCGCAGGCCAGGTTTCTCCTGCGGCCTCAGAAGCTGAGGGACTACTTTTTCCGGCGGATGGATATCAGGGCGACTCATGGATTTCAATCAAACTCCAAAAAAAAACTGAACTAGTTCCCGTTCCTCATCCCTTCACCGGAGCCCCGGCGCGCCTCTATTTTTGGCGTCAGACATTCCGGGCACGTCGGCCTCAGCGCAATGTAAATTATTCAGCCGGCTCGCCGGAGGGCGGGAGCCAATCACGGCCCGCAGATGGTCTCGGGGCCGCTTCGCGCCGCCGACCGCGCCTTCAACAGCCGAAGAGAGGAACGGGATCTCGGACACACACGACGGGTGAGCGCTCGTCCTCGCGCACCTCACTTTGAAGGGGTTTCAGCGGAGAAAACCTGGTTGTGGCGCTCCTCAAACCGGGTCATGCTCCACACACACACACACACACACACACACACACACACATACAGGAAATGACTTTGGGTTGTTTTTTTTTTTTTTTTGTTCCATGTATGTCATTGGGTGAGGGGCGGGGCTTGACCTGAACGGGTCACCTGTCAATCACAGGGACAGAAAAGGATGGAGAACCTTGAGAGAACCTGGCGGGAGAACATGGACGAGAACCAGATCCGCAAGGAGGAACGTGAAGAAGCATTGCAGAGGAACCTGGAAGGAAGGTGGAGAACCTTGAGAGAACCCAGGCAGGAGAACATGGTCAGAACCCAGAACACAAGGTGGACCATTTAGGACTAATGTAGATGAACCATCAATGAAACTGCCGACTGTGATTGGACTGGATGGAAGGTGGAGAACTTTGGGAGAATCTCGTCAGGAGAACATGGAGAGAACCCTGGCGGGAGATGGACAAGGGAACCCTAGCAGAGGACCTTGGAGAGAACCAGGTAGGCAAGGAGGAACGTGTAGAACCATTGCAGTTGAACCCTTTGAGGAACCTGATGACTATGTTTGGACTTGAAGGAAGATGGAAAATCTTGAGAGAACCCAGGCAGGAGAACGTGGGGCCGACTGGGTTTGTACTGGAGAGAAGGTGGAGAACCTTGACAGTACCTTGATAGGTAAGAGAATATGGATAGAAACCAGATAGGCAGGGGAAACATGGAGTACCATCAACTAATTGACTGAGCTTCCACTGTGGGGGGAAAATGGAGAATCATGAGGGAACCCATGAAGGAGAACGAAAATAGAACCCAGGGAGGAGAACCTCAAGAGAACCTCAATCGGCTTCATGTAAAGGCTCCACAAGCAGCTCACGTTTACAAGAAGTCTTGAGAACAATGATTTGCCACAACACGAGAACCCGGAGTACCAACAGGGAGAAAGCCCACTCTGTGTGTGGGCTTCTGACTGATCACCTGTCACAATGACGGCGCGGCGCAAAAAAACAAACAAACAAAAAAAAAAAACGGATAATCTTCTCCGTGGACCAGCGGATGTTGGATCGGGGCGCAGATGCCAGGGTGGGGGGGGCCCGGCGGGGCGGCGTCCATGTTTAGCGAGGCAGTTTGCTGCTTAATTACACGCCGTGGGAGTCACCTTCGTCAGACAAGTCGGCGCGCCCAGGCCAAGGGCACCAGACACCGAGGCAACAACAAACATGGCGCCCGTGATTGAGTGCGTCCTCCAGCAGGTGGACGGACATGGGTGGGGCTCCGAGCGGCGAGGTGACGGGTGAGGGTCTCAATCAAGGAATGGATGTTGGAGGGGAAAAATAAAATATGGGTAAAGAAAAAAATGAAGGAATCAATAAATTAAAAAAAAACAAACAAAGATGGGGCTGGTTTCAATTTCAAAATAAAAACTATTCTAATTATGTTGATATTTAAAAATTATATAAAAAAGTATAACAAAAAAAATAAAATCAGCAAAAAAAAAAAGGGTTTAAAATGTAACATCAGAAAAAAAAAAGTTTAAAAAAGTATTTTTGAACATTATGTTATGGATTTGAAAAACAGTGTGAAAATGCCAAATTGTCTTTAAATATTCAATATGTATATACATGTCTTAGCTTGAGAAAAATCTAAAAAAAAAAAAAACGTTAAAAAAAAGATGTACGAGTAGGTTTTAAAATTACACATTTTTGTATTTCTGATTTTGTAGAAATCAGAAATAAAAAAAAAATACATATGTACTTTATATACAATTTGAATGGACCTGAAAATCAGCAAATAATCTCAAGAAATTGTCCCTGAAATAAATAAATTAAAAAAAAAACAACTCGAAAATCAATGTTTAGTCTATTTAAATGAGTTGCTATACCACAAATTAATCAAAGAAATTGAAAAAAAAATAAAAAAAATGGAAATAATCTCAAGAAATTGCCCCTGAAAAAAAAAAAAAAAAAAAAAAAACTTGAAAATCAATGTTTAGTCTATTTAAATGAGTTGCTATACCACAAATAAATCAAAGACATTGAAAAAAAAAAAGAAAAGAAAAAAATGCAAATAATCTCAAGAAATTGGCCCTGAAATATAAATAAAAAATAAAAAAAAACTCGAAAATCAATATTTAGTCAATTTAAATGAGTTGCTATACCACAAATAAATCAAAAATATTGAAAAAAAAAAAAAAAAAAAAATGGAAATAATGGAAATAATTCCTTTCTGTCGTTCCCACCGCCGCCGCCCTGGGCGCCAACGTCCCCCCACCGTCCCCCGACGTCCCCCATCACCATCGGAGGACATGTGGTGGACGAGGGGCTCAGGGCAACCGGCTAACAAGCTCCGGGCCCCGGGGAGATTAGAGGGGGAATCCTTTGTGCCACGCCGAGCAAAGACCAATAAATCCTCATCGACGCTCCGACGGTGTAATTATCACAGGGCCCGGAGGCAGAGATCAAATCGCCGTCTTCGATCGGCTGCGTATTCTGATACAAAGAGGAGCGTCGGAGGCCCCCGGGGGCCCCGCGCCGCCGGGCCTTATCACTTTGACTTATCAGTCCTTTGCAGCTTAAAAATCCAATCCCATCTGCGTCCCGGCTGATACATCAGCCCGGGATAACTGATACACGCTATCAGAGGCGCTCGGATATCACCTTATAAATAAATCAAAAAATAAAATATATAAATATTATCAGCAACAACAATGTCAATGATAACAACAACAATAACAATAACAATAATGATGATAAATGAATGAATAAATAAATCAATCAGTGGGGATAATTACTGAGGTTTGGTTTTGTTCACTTTGTCAATTTAAGAGCAAAAAAAAAAAAAAGATAAATAAGTAAGTAAATGCACACAGGAACAAAAAAAAAAAGATTATATCTGTAAAGTTTATCATCAAATGGTGATTATTTGATCGGTTGATCGGTTTCATGATTGATGGATACCAGCTGGGGAGACGTTTAATTTCACAAGAAATAAATGGAATTCTAAATAAATAAATGTAAAATGAATGGATATGAAACGATAAATTCAGGTAGAGTTTTGGTTAAGAAAAACATGGGAACTTAAAAAGTCAAATAAAGTAAAATAAATTTAAAATAAAAATGAAGACTAAAAAAAGTTTATCTTCAAGGGAAATTCTCTTAAAAACTCATCAAACGGTGATTATTTCAATCAATTGATCCATTTCATGATTGATCGATACCAGCTGGGGAGACGTGTTCAATTTCACAAGAAATAAATAGAATTCTAAATAAATAAATGAAAAATGAATGGATATGAAACGATAAATTCAGGAGGAGTTTTGGTTAAGAAAAACACCGGGAACGTTAAAAGTCAAATAAAATATAATTAAAAATAAAGACTAAAAAATCTATTGTAAGTCGCTTTGGATAAAAGCGTCTGCCAAATGTAATGTAATTTAATGTACAATAAAAAAGAATGTATTTAAAAAGTTGAAAAATGAAATAAACAAAAAGAAAAAGACTAAGAAAAACAGAGATGACGTGAACGGACGTAAATCATCCCAACGGCTGCCGTGGAAGTAACATGTAGCCACAGCAGGGGAAAAAAATATAAAGAGAAAGAAAACATGCATCTGTTTTCTGTCAGAAAATCTGGTTACACACACACACACACACACACACACACACACACACACACACTCACAGCGCCGAGCCGCTGTCGTTTTATGCCACGGATTACTGGTTAAAACACAGGCACGGGTTTTGTGAGTGGCAGCGCTCGAGTCAAATCCCGGTCTGATGGCTTTCGCTGCTGCAGAGGAGGAACTGGGACCAGAACATCTCTGGATGGCGTCAAGTACCGAAAATGTGTGTGTGGGGGGGGGTGTGTTGTGTGTGTGTGTGCACGCCGGTGTGTTTGTGTGCACGCGCTGATGATTCTGACAGCAGGGCTGCATCAGCAGAAAACAAGGCCCGTGAATCGCAGGGGGTTTCAGACGGACGGGGGAAGGAATTGACTGCTAATGACCGGGACTGGGGAGGCAGGGGGGAGGAGGGGGCAACCGGGTCAGAAGAGGCTCATAGGACAAGCTGGTGGATGGCAACTAGCGTGGACAACAACCGGGGTGGACAAAAAACAGAGAACGCAAGAGTGGGCTACATTCGGGATGGAGTATATCCAGGGTGGACCACATTTGGGTTGGAGGACACCTGGATTCCCAATCAACATGGAGGACCTTCAGAGTGGGCATTATAGGTGGGAAGGTGTGGACAACACCCAGGAGACACGGTGGTGGATGTCAACAAACCAGGACCCCAACAGGAGTGGACAGAGCCCCGAGGATACAAGTTTGGGCTACATCCAGGATGGTACGCAGTGGACACATTGGTGGGTGACACCCTGGTTGGACTAAACATGGATTGGATGAAACCCAGGGGACCAATTGGAGTGTCCCCACCAACATGGTGGACACTCCAGGTTGACAGTATTGGAGTGAGGGGCATGTATGAATAACCCTCAGGAGACACGCTGGTAGACAACTGCAACTGGAGTGGACAGAACCCGGAGGATACAAGGGTGGACTACATCTAGGATGCACTACATCTGGGGTGGACAAAAAAACAGAGAACGCAAGAGTGGGCTACATTCGGGATGGACTATATCCAGGGTGGACCACATTTGGGTTGGAGGACATCTGGATTCCCAATCAACATGGAGGACCCTCAGAGTGGGCATTATAGGTGGGAATGTGTGGACACCCAGGAGACACGCGGTGGATATCAACAAACCAGGACCCCAACAGGAGTGGACAGAACCCTGAGGATACAAGTTTGGGCTACATCAAAGATTGGTACGCAATGGACACATTGATGGGTGACAACCTGGTTGGACTAAACATGGATTTGATGAAACCCAGGGGACCAATTGGTGTGTTCCCACCAATATGGTGGACACTCCAGGTGGACAGTACGAAGAGGGGGGGCATGTGTGAACAACCCTCAGGGGACACACTGGGAGACAACAAGCATGCAAGACTGCAACTGGAGTGGACAGAAACCGGAGGATACAAGGGTGGACTACATCTGGGATGCAATACATCTGGGGTGGACAAAACCAAGAGGATGAAAAGGGGGGGTACATTCGGGATGGACCACATCCAGGGTGGACCACATTTGGGTAAGAGGACACCATGATTTGGAGGAAAACCAGAGAAGATAACACCTGATGGTGGACCTACGCAGGGGACACATTGGTGGGTGACAACCTGGGTGGACTAAACATGGATTGGATGAAATGCAGGGTTACAAACTGGTGTGTCCCCACCAACATGGATAACACTCCGGCTTAAGAGCATGGGTCGGAGTATGTGTAAAGAACACCCAGAGGACACGCTCCTGGACAACCACAATGTAGGCTTGCAACTGGAGTGGACCGTACCCTGAGGATACAAGAGTGGGCTACATCTGGGAGGCTCTACATCTGGGATAAACGACATCCGGGATGAGGTACATCTGGGCTGAACAAAACCAAGAGGTATTAAGGGTGGACAGTAGGGAGGGTAGGGGGGACAGCGGGATTCAGAGGACAACCAGGGCATACGACACCTGAGGGTGGATGCAGTGTTGGATGACAACTCGGGATGGACTACACCAGGATCTGACAAAATCCAGGGCAACACTAGTCGATGACAAGCAGGGTGGACGACAACTGGGGTAGACAAAACATAAAGAGTACAAGGTACTGCTACATCTAGGAGGGACTTCATCAGTGATGGACTGCACCTGGGATGGACTAAATGTGAGATGGACGAAATCAAGAAGAGGTATCAAGGTTGGACATAATCATAATCTGGGTCGGAGGACACCCGTATTTGGAGGACAACCAGGGGAGATGAAAAATGGGGCAAACCAAACCCTGAGGATACAAGGGCGATGAGGATACATTTGGGATGGACTACGTCTGGGATGGACTACATCTGGGATGGAAAAAAGAACAAGGAGGTTCAAGGGTGGACACTATTTGAGTTGGAAGACTTGGGTGTCCAGATTTAGACAACCATGGTGGACGACACCTGAGAGTGGACACATTGGTGGACAACAACCAGGGTGGACTACAACTGGGGAGCTCAAAACCCAGAGGGCATGAAGATAGGGTACATCCGGGATGGACAAAACCAAGAGGGATCAAGGGTGGACCACATCTGAGTTGAGGGACAACCAGGGTGGACAACTCCTGAGTGTGGACAGTATCCAGTATCCAATAAACTATTGAATGACAACCTGGGTGGACTACAACTGAATTGGACACATGGGCTGGACAACCCACTGATGGACACTAGACAAGATTATTTTTGACAATGTCACCCTCAATCCCTACAAGATGTTTTCAAAGGATTGACAGTGCCAGTTGAGAGGAGGTGGCGGAGCAACACAAACAGTAGCAAAGGGTCGATGAAGCAAAACTGGACTACAATTATGCAGGAAAGAAGTACGCTAACAGTAACTGCTTGCCAGTTTGTCAGCCATTAGCGTTAACCTTCCAAACTCTGGTGCTATTCTTGTGATTGGTTTGACCGACCATCAACAGCAGTAAACGTCAGAGCGAGCCGTTGTTTGTTCACCCTGTAACAAATCAGTTTGTTCACTGTAACCACGGTGACAGTTAGCGCAGCATGTCCCCTAGCTTTAGCAACATTAGCAAACGTAGCACACCCGTCGATCAGTGTGTAAATAAGACCCTGCGTTCACATTTCACGCCCTCTTTCTTCTCGCACCTGCTGTTTCACAGCCGAACATCTTCATCCTGCTGATCATCAATATAATCTTCCTTTTTTTTTTTTTTTTTCCTAAAATATTCACCGGTTCTGCACTTTCGCCGAGATTCCCCCCGACTCAGCAAAATAAGGATGGAGGAAAAAAAAAATAAAAAAGGAAAAACTTCTCATCTAATATATCTTAAAGAACAGTTGCTGTCCAAAAAATAAAAAAAAAAATAAAAAAGGGTGTGCTATTTAGAGTCGGGGATGTGGACCGCCGAAGGAAACAGGAGAAAAAGGATTTTTCGATGAGATAGAAAATTATATATATTAGATATAAGAATTGTACTATAAGATATATAATTGGATTCTTAATGTATCCTTTAAATTGTGAGCATTTCAGTTTAAATATTTCAATTCAATATCAGAGGATTATTATAACATCAAAATTGTATATTATTATTATTATTATTATTACTATTATTACAATTCTTCTTCTTCTTCTTCTTCTTCTTCTTCTTATTATTATTATTATTATTAATATCATTATTATCAGTATGATATTATTATTATTATTATTATTATTATATGTATGATTGTTATTAATATTATTATAATCAGTATGATTATTATTTGAATTATTACAATTAGAATTAATAGAATTAATTTGGCAAAGAACATATATGATAGATAGATAGATAGATAGATAGATAGATAGATAGATAGATAGATAGATAGATAGATAGATAGATAAAAATGGAAGTGAAAAATCAACAAATGCCATGATTGCTATTCTATAAAGAGAATAGCTTTATTCTATATTTAGCTTTATTCTTCATTCTATAAAGATAAATATGAAAAAAAAAAATGTTTTAAATGTAATATTAATATAATTTTAATTAGTTAAAATAAACCAATGTCTTATTTAGCTACACAAAAATTATAAACAAATCAAAAATACCGATTATAATAATGTGGAAAAGCCCGGGAGACGGATTCCGAGCCGATCCCTTCCCGTCGGCGACCATCTGGGCCGACCAATCGGGGGCTGACGAGCCCGAGCGCTGCCAAGGCGGCGGATCAGAGTCCTGGCCGCGATCCTCGCCGCTCGTTATTAGTCGGAATGGCTCCCCGGGGTGATCTGGTGGAGGAGCTCCGAGGAGGTCTGGTGTGTTTCTGGAAAACGGGGTCACCTTGGCAAGGACTTCTTAAGAAACTATCTCGCACTGATAAAACTCCCCGCGCAATCCGACCCGGCAACCCGGCAACCCGGCAACCCGGCAACCCGGCAACCCGGCAACCCGGCAACCCGGCCTAGTTGCACGTCTCGCCATCCTGGCGCCACTCGTTGATTTTCATGAAGTGTCGCTACAAAGCGCCACTAACACACATAGATATATAGATGTGTGTGTGTTTGTATATGTCTTTATATCCAGTAAAATAATTCATAACCATGGTATATGAATCTTTATTTATATGTATACACACATACACACGCTAAGTATATAAATGTATACACACACCAAGTATACTGTGTATTTATGTGGATCTTGTTCGTGTGTGTGTGTGTGTGTATACAATGAAGCCCAAAACTGTAAATAAACCTGGGGTATGAATAATTTTGTGCTTGATCATGTATATACAGACAATCATAGTTTATGTGTATAGATATATGCATATTTTATATTTATATATATATGTGTGTGTGTGTGTGTGTGTGTGTGTGTGTGTTAGTATGTGTATACACTTCGATGCATATAGCCACCATGCAAACATGTACGGATGTGTTTGCATGTGTGCATATATATATACATATAAATATGTGTGGTATATTTATATGTTTTTGTATATGCGAGGATATGCACACATGCATATACGTGTGTGTGTATGTATAAATTTGTGTGTATATGTATACATATGTAACTATCTATCTATCTATATATATCTATATCTATCTATCTATCTATATCTATTCATATATATATGTGTGTGTGTGTGTGTATGTATATAGACATATATGTGAGTATATATATATATATGTTTGTGTCTCTCTTTATATATATATATATATCTATGTGTGTGTGTGCATGTGTATATGTATATGTGCATATGTCTGTTTATATATACAAATATACATATACACATGTGTGTATATGTATATATGTGTGTGTGTGTGTGTGTATAGATATATGGTTGGGAACCTCCAGGCTCGGCCGATCCAGTATGAAAGCATTTGAATGCCAATTCACACATTTACTCTCGTCAGAATTTGTTGCGCGCACACACACACACACACACACACACACACACATGAGCTGGAGGTCGGCGGGTTCGTAGGTGTGAAAATATTCATCCTGCCCGTCGGGGGTCTGAAGAGCAAAAGGGGAGGAGATTCCTGAAGGTGCAGAAGATCAGGGCTGAAGGACCATTAAGAACTGATAGGTGAACAATACAAATAAATCAATATATTTATTAATCTTTGATTGATTAATTGCCATTTATGCCGTTTAAATAGAGAGAGGCGGGGCTTAAAGTCAGACGTGTCACCTGTCAATCACAGGGCCAGAATCATTCAAACCATTCACACCTTTGGACCTTCCAGGGTCTACAGAGAACCTCAGGAGATGGAGATACGCAGATGGAGAAGAAGCTTGAGAGAAATCAGATGGGAGAAGATGGAGATCCTGGAGACAAACTGGACAGCAGAGAACGTTGAGACAATCCAAGGAGAAGATGGAAAAAAACCTTCTCCGCTCCTCCTCGTGAAACATTTGTTGTTCCTCGGAGAAGATCTTAATGAATCTTCAACACTTTCCTCCTTCTTCTTCTTCTTCATCTTCTTGGACTTTTATTATATTTTTTTCTCGTCAAAGAGAAAGCAAAGGGGATAGAAGAGGAGGAGGAGGTGGTGGTGGTGGTGGTGGAAGCTCGAGGAGCAGCAGATGTTTCACACCCGAGAGGGTAAACAGCATTTGTAGGGCATGAAATTGATTCAGAGCTTTTTTTTTTTTTTTTTTTGAGGAAGAAAACGTTTAGGTCGGAAAAAAATAAAAAAATAAAAATAAGAATAAATCCACTGTAAGTTCAGTTCGGGGTAATTGAAAAAAAAGAAAGATATATATATATAAATTTATTATTTATAAATATAAATAAATAAATTATATTATACAACTCGGTAGATCTGGATTAAGTTGGATTTGTGCTCTCGTGCGGACAGAAAAAAAAAAAAAGTGAAGAGACCGGCGTTTAATCCGCCAGCGATATTTTTTCGGTTGCAAAGAAGTAATATTTATTTCTTCGCTGCTAATGAAGTACTTCTGTAGCCGAGAGATATCAAAGCTTTTTTTTTTTTTTTTTTAAATTTATTTTTTATTTATCTATTTATTTAATTGTGTCTCCTTCTCCCGGTTCGGCAAACACTCATGTTCCCTTAATTTAACAGATTATTTTTTCTTGTGCAAAAAAAAAAAAAAGAAAAAAAAGAAAACCCTTAACTTTGATGTCTAAATATTGCAAGCAGCGTTTTTTCTTTAAAAAAAAAAAAAAAAAATTAAAAACAACTACTTGACGCTAACGCTAATGAACATGCTAACCCAACAAAGTCTCCGGACGGGCGGATTCGGAGATTTTCCGAGAAAGCCGACCGGGCCGGGGCGGCGGGGGGCCGCCATGCTCAATCTGGGGTGACGTCCTGCACAGGAAAACCCTGAGCTCACCACACACACACACTCACACACACACAAATAGCGGCAAACTGCAGCTGTGCTATTGTAAATCAGCGGCCTCCCGCTGGTCTATTAAGATACGGGAAACTCCACATGGGATTTATACAGTCAATCTATTCCAACGGTCTTTGGTCGCCGACGCCGCCACCAGGTCCCTTCCTTAAGTGTCTTATCAGTTAAATGCAGCTGTGATGGCGGCACGTTCGCCCGCAAATCAGAATGTCACTCTGACGCCGGATGAAATATTTACGGCGTGCAGTTTATGCAAAAAAAAAAAAAAAAAAAAATACCGCCCACGTGCGAGCTAGCAAAAAAAAAAAAAAAAAAACATTGTTTGTATTTAATGAAAGAAATACATTAAAATGAATGTCATTTTTAATTGCGTGACTTGATGTCCTCGCTTTTTAAAAATGTGTTTGTTTTTTTTTTTTACCGGAACTGACTTTTTCTTTTTGTTTGCCGATCATCCAGTGACATCCCAGAGGTTCTCGTAGAAGAAGAAGAAGAAGAAGCAATCAGTAAAAAAAAAAAAAACAATTACCCGATTACAGTAGAACATCAGCTCATGGATGTAATTCGTTGTCCGTGGAGGTTTATGGTGAATTCTTGCTGAAATCTTCCTGTTTTGGACTCTTTCAAAGCGTCCGTCTTTGTCAAAACAGAAAAACCGCCACAGACATGACCTTTCGCTAACGCCGTACTGGGATTTGATGGACCAAGACCTTCTGCACCCTCCAGACAACCTGGAAAGACCCACCACCAGAACCTGAGTCCACGAGATCCAACGGTTTTCACAACTTTTCACCTTCCAATTCAGGTAAATCCCCCCCAAATTGCTACTTCGTCCCCAACGAACGACACCTACCGTTAGCATAGCAACCCCCTTCGACCTAGTTTCTGCCCATCAACTCTGCATTTCCATAACAAGTCGAAGATTTCCACAAGAAAGCGGCCACAGCGTTCGTGGAATAACAACCACGGACGATCAGTTGGGTTGTTTTTATATTCTCTCCCCACATGTGAACCTCGTTAGCCGTTAGCTAACTCAATTTGTCCTAAATGTTGACATCTTCCGCTCCGTTCATCGCCGCTTAATGATAATTATTTTTACTTTTGTAATTTGTTTAACCCAACATGGGTGAACCATGAGCAGTCGGTTGCCGTCCATCAGCGCCAGGGGAGCAGTTCGGGGTTCAGCGTCTCGCTAAACAACACTTCAACACGCTAAGAGGAGCCGCTAACCTACCCAGAATTGTTCGGTTCGGAAGATGATTGCTCGACTTCCTGCATCACGCCGCTCCAGAAGCGTGATTCTTGCGGAGATACTGTCCACTATGTCTGGCCGGTGCACCAGAAAAGTAACCAGTGATCAAGATGTTATGTTCGGAAACTCCCGACAGGTCATTAGAACTGAAGAAGCCTCTCGGACGTCTTCAAGTGAAGAAATTCAAGTCCAGTTGCCACGACAAGAAGATTTCCACAAGAATTTGATTTGTTCTTTTGCTCCATTAGCCAACTGAATCAATGTTTCCTGTTAAAATCTGTGTAAACCCCATGGATCCGTTCTCCAGCTCCAAAAACAAACTGTAACAAATTTCTTTATGGGTTTATTTTTGGCAGGAATACAGAAATGAATTAAAGATAACTTTAATTATTGCTGTGTTTGGTGTTCTTTATCTTCTTGCCAACACTTGTGCTCAACGTTTCCTTCACTAAATCAGCAGGAGTAAAGCCTCCTCGCATATGAGACCCTCGCCAATGCTAATGCTAATGCTAATGCCAACACTAACACTAACACTAACACGAAAGCTAATGCTAATGCTAATGCTATCTCCAACTAGCTGTCTTTCATTCATCCAAACTAACAGTAACTTCTCTACGTCTTCTTAGACATAATAGCATTGCTTTGCTAATGTACCTGCCCCTTTAGCCACATCGGCCATCTTTCAGGCATCAAGATGGTACAGATGGTTTTCTCAGCCGTGTCGTCATGCTCAGCTAGATCTGTAACAACGACACCGCCCTCATGTCTAGCTATTGTTCCCTTCTTCAGATCCACTGTCATTCTGAACTACTTCTAACACCGCTAGCACTGGCACTTTTAACATTTTTGGGAGCCAAAAAGAGGGCCATAAAGTATGTAAACAGTACATTGCATGGCTGCGGCTACGCTAAAATGCTACAACGCTATAACGCTACAACGCCTCAATAGTTTGTGCATTTAAGCACATCGGCTTGTTCTCAAGTTGATTCAAAATCTGATCATTTCATAACTGGTGGCGTTTGGAAGCCCAGGTTCCTCCTCAAAACCGGGTGGCTAGCAGTGTAGCATCTGCTCCTGAGCTGGAGGTCCAAGGATCAAGGTGGAGGACACCTACTTAGGTGATCCAGAACTACCGAGCCAAGATCGGATGGGCGATGCCATCTCCAGAGAGGGGAAGCAGAAGGAAGCCCTAATGGTGGACGTATCTCAAGTGATTGCTACATCAGGAAGAAAGAGTACGTATGCATGGGGAATACCAGGGTTGAAAGGAGGAGGTGGAGAAGAAGTGGGGCGTGAAGTGGTCCCAGGTGTGATGGAGGTCCCAAGGTTCCAGGAGACTCCGAGGAGAACATCTGTGCAGAAGAGCACAAGAACCCTTGGACTCCCAGACCTCTGGACGAAGACAAGAACTTCAAGGAGACTTGCTACCGTCCAGGTAAGAAGAAAAGGAGATGTTTAAGGAGATACTCGTTCAGTTGTTTGTTAGTTAAAAGCTTGTGATTGGACAAACGCGGTAACCAGTCAACAACCCGATCGGCATCGCGCTGGAAACGGAGCTTCGGAAACGATGATTTAAAACGACGGCCAAACCAGAAATGAGAAGAAACGGAAGAAAAAAAACAAAACAAATGCATTTTCTAAACAAACACCCAAAATGCTGCAGTTTGAAGAGATAATTAATAATTTACGGGTAATTTTGGCTTATTTTTTTCCCTTTTATTCGAGCTGTTTTTTTTTTTTTTTTTTTTTTTTAAAGATTTAGGGTTATTACTAGGCCTTCCTGGTAGGCATCTCCTGGCAGGACGCATTCAGGGTTTATTAGCCCCACGCTGTGATAAATTATGATGAGGCATATTTTCTTGGCGACGGATCCCGAATCCCCGGCTCAGCCTCGCGTGTTTTGGCCCCCGGTGAATCAGCGAATTACTGGTTTGGCCGATTTCAGCGCCTGACTCAACCCGACAGGAGCCGCGGCGCAACATGTGACGAGTATATCCGCGATAAGTCACGAGCCTCCCTTGACACTAATATAATTAACATCCGACGGAAGCCAGAATTTTTCGGTATCCGGTCGAGCAGGTCGAGACGAACTCGCACGTCCGTCGCTAATCCGTTAGCGACGACGATAATTCTGCTGTTTACATCTCTGACATCACGATCATGTCTCGGTTGTCCGCATTTAGAACGGTTAAATGAAATAGGCGTCAAACTAATTAGAAATAAACAACCCGGCCAAGATATTCCTACGCGACCCAGTTTTTTTGGACTCTGGAAGAATATCTGAGGATCTAATTTGACGCGTGTTTCTGCAAATGTATTAATGGAAACGATGACAAAAAAATAACCTGTTAGCTCTTAGCGCTGCGGTTCATAGCTAGCAATCTAGCTTGTTGACACCAAAAGTGCTCCAAAAATAAAGATAATTTATTTTACATACAGAAATGACATTTCAGAATGATTATGTGATTAATTCCCTCCTTTTTTTTGTGGCCTTTATTTCATATGTAGCATGTCATATTGACATTTCAATATTATTGTCAACTTTTTTCAAGACCATACCGGAAAAAAAAGTAATAGTAATAATAATAATAATGATAATAATGTTAATGATGATGATGATGATAATGATGATAATAACAACAATAACAAAAAATAATGATAATGATAATAATAATAATAATAATAATAATAATAATAATAATGGTTTAATAAAGGTTTAAACAAGGTTTAAACAAGGTTTAATAAAATAATTCCCCATATGGGGATCGATAAAATATATCCTCTCTTATCTTATATCAAATTATTTAATCCCTCATTTAACCCTCGTGGGGTTTGTTTTCCAGCATGTATATCCAGAACAATTCTCTTTAATTTTTTTTAATTTTTTTTTTAAAGTTGAAGATAATGTTAAAATGTTAATTTGATATGTATATGTCCAACAAGAGGCGGGACAAAGGAAAAAAAGAAGGGGGGGAATCAGTCACATGATCATTCCCTTTAAAAATATCTCTATGACAATGACATAATATCTCTAATAAACATCTGAGGAAAAGACTATGTTTGCTCAAAATGGCATGAAAGAATACGTTTTCTGTACTCTATGTAAAATAAATTCTTTATTTCTGGTGTACTTTTGGTGTGCGTATTTTTGCAAACTCACAACAGCCAATCAGCTGAGCTTATTTGGACACTGCTAAGGGTTTCTGAGATGTTCTGGTTCTGCAGAACGTTTGGTTCACGGGTCGGCAACCTTTCCCACTCAAAGAGCCACACGACCCTTTAGAATATTAATATAAATTAACACGGCATATCCTGTTTTTTTGTTGTTTTTTTTTTGCCTTTACGCTTCGAATAAATAAAATACAGCGGCCCCTTAAGATAGGAATTTAATTAATTCTAGAAGTTGGTTGGTATGTTGAATTTTTTTTCCATATATCAAATGAATTTTCCCTGTTAAAAATAACAGAAAACAAATTGATTCGTTCCAACCCCATAATAAAAAAATAAAAAATAAAAAAATAAATTAAATAAGCGATTTCTTTCTCCAAATTTCCCATATCGTTGTGTACAGACGCGCGTTTTTGCAGCATAATAAATAATAATAGATTCCTTTTGTTTTAGTGGCTGCATTGCGATTATATTGACTTTTTATATTGACTTATATTGCCATTTTGCTCACATGTACACCGTGTTCATAATATGCTATTATTTCATGCTTAATTTCTGTAGAATGCATCTTCTTTCCGGGTTCACCACTTGCTTCCCTTTGGCTCATGATGATTATTAAAAAAAAAAATACACAAAATAAGCATAAAAAACTAAAATGAAACCACACAAGAGATAGGAACACCACGTCAGATATTCATAGGTGATGCTGGAAGCTGCGAGCGGCGCTATTTCAGAAATTTGAACTGAAATAATACATTCGAATTTTTATTTTCTGCTCTTTTATCCGTATCATGACTTTTTTTTTAGATTTCAAGGATAAAATTTGCCGGGAATGCGTTTCGTACCTTTAAAAAATGTTGCATATAAAGTGATTGGTATCTTAAGGGGTCCTTTATGAGTTGCATTTTTTTTTTTTTTAATTAACTGCAGAGAAAACAAAATGACATTTCTCCACGCAACATTTTGAACTCCTTTAAGCAAAACGCTCAACATCAGTTTGACTCCTTCTTGTATTCATGAAAAAAGAAAAACAGAATTTAAATTATCCACCGGCAGCAAACTATAAATGCCATCCTCTGTCTGTGCAGTCGCTTATTAAGAGCATCAAAAATAATTAACAGGTTTATTTAGATGTTACAGTGATCCCTCGCTAAAAGGCGGTTTACGTTTCACGGTTTCGCTACTTCACGGATTTGCATGGTGCATCGTGTTCTGCATTCTGATTGGCTAAAAAGTCACTCCGCTTCTTCTCTACCTGTGCGTCAATAACGTTGCAGTTTAATATGTACATGTACGTAAAACATCTCGCCAAATTTACATGACGTACGTGTAAATTCTCTCGCAATTTCGAGTTTCTCTAAAACCCATAATGTTGACAAAATGCTCTGGAGCGACAAAAGGGCCCAAAAGGCAGCGGAAGATGCTATCTATCGCAGATAAAGTTAAACTTCTGGACATGCTAAGGGAAGCTAAAAGCTATGCGGCTGTAGGTCGGCATTACGGAATGAATGAATCTTCCGTTCGTTCCATAAAGAAGGAAGAAAAAACCATAAGGACGACAGCAGCGATAAGTTTTAATAAGGATGCAAAAAGGGTTGCAACTGTCCGCAATTTTTTTCATAATCATTTTTAATTTTCTCCCGTTTAATCCAATTACCCGGGTCGCGGTGGGCGGAGCTAATCTCTGCCATTTGAAGCCTTCTGTTCACATTGATAATTAAAATTATTATTTGACAGTACAGTACAGAAGTTATTTGTTGAAAAAAAACGTTTCTAAAGTACAGTACTTTTATTTGTGAAACAAATGATTGAGCCTGTAAAATGGTTTGTTCTTTCTTTTCAATGTATAATAGAGTATTTAATTGTATAATAATTGTAAAAAAAGAATAAAGGTTTCTATTTCACGAATTTAGCCAATCACTGGTTCTTTTTGGAACGTAACCCCCGCGAAAAACAAGGGTTTACTGTACAAGATTGTTGAAATCTTCGAATATAAAAACAAGAGTTTCATAAAAAAGGAACCGACAAAAATAAAACGCACTTTAATGAAATACTCAGGGTTGCAGAAGAGCTAGCTGAGAAGACCGGACGCTAACACCCATTCAACTCAGCTAGCAAGGATTTTCTGACTCAAGCTAGTTAGCTAGTTAGTCCTTGAACTTCCATCCTACGGGTTTTCCAGCCAAGTTACGAATCATCCAGGGTTCCGCCTTCCTTTCCTGATGTTCCACAAGCAGGAGGACCAAAAAGGACCATCTTTCAAGCCTCCAGAGATCACTGCACCTCTAGTTCCATCGGTCTGATAAGTAGCGTGAAGACACCTTCAATTTTCTTCAGCGACTCCCCTGGAGAGCGCGATTAAAACAATTCTCAATCCCCAAAATGCTTTTGGACAATCTCTGCAAGGGCGTCTGTGCCGTTTCAGAGGGCAGCTCCTCCAATCAGTCAAAATAATTGTTACGTGCGGCGGTGAGAAATGAAATTACAGGGTCGTGGAGTGGAGAAGAACGGATCTGAGAAGGGACGACTCGGGAGTTTGGTTGCTCTAATTTTCCGCGGGGGTCGTCGATGGCGTTCCCCGACCCCGGACTAATCTCCGACGGTCACGGTTTTACCTGAACTCGAGAACCGGGCAGGGTTCGCCGCGCACATGCAGGCGCCGCCGGATACAGAACCCATCGATTTCCACGCCGCGCGCTTCGTTTACTTAACGTTCTTCTACTTATCGCACGGTTAGCAAATGCTAACCCGCCGTGACAATCGCGTTCCGACTGCGCCGTCTTCCCCGACCTCCTGACCCGGTAACCACACGGACGGTGAAAGCGGGGATTTTATCCATTATGCAGTATTTATATACACATTTTATGTTTTATTCATCATTTAGCGCGTGCTTTTAAAGGACAGACGCGCAGGAGTTAGCTTATCCGCCTAGCGTTAGCTTTGATGTTGAGGCTCGCCGTGTTGTTTATGACTCCATCACAAAGAGGAGAAGAAAAGCTACAACATACAGTCAGTATTTCAAACAAATCATGAAAATAGCTGGACTCAGAATTTAGGTACATTTTACCCGCCGGCGCTTTTAGGTAGAACAAGCTATTTTTAAAATCTGACTTTGCATTTACAACACGTGGTGACCTGACTACCTGTCTGCAAGACCAGCAAACTAGCAAAATGGAAATAATGATGGGTCCTATTCAAATAATGCATGAAAAAAAAAAAAAAAATCCTCATAACGTAATTTTTGGCTATTGAGCGCACCTGGATTTGCCGCACCAGCTAAAGAAAATAACAAAATAAATATATGTGTACATATGTAGGCTGCGTGAGACATGAGCTATTTACACAGAATTTTTTTTTTTTTTTTTTTAGTTTTGGTACATACTGGATATGCTTTTTTCTGAACAAAAAAATAAAATAAAATAAAATAAAATAAATAAATAAATCAATAAATAAAATTGCTATCTTGGTCTTCCTCCTGTGACTTCTTCGCTGTCAGAATTGAACGGCCTCAGAATTTTAATTTAATTTCATCTGTTGCGGATAAATGTTTTGGCGGGCTGAAGCTCATTAGTGCCCCAAAAAATCCATAAATTAGCCGCGTCATTTTTTAAGCCGCAATGTTCAAAGCATGTGGAAAAAGAAGTGGCTTATAATCCAGAAATGATGGCATATATATAAACACATATATAGTATGTATATGTAAAATGTACATATAGTATGTCATTATAATTTGGGATATAGGAGTTTGAATAGTTGTATGTCTATTTATGACGGTAATTCTGGACTATTGAGCGCACCTGAATATAAGCCGCACCTATTAAAAATAACAAAATAAATATATATACATATACAGACGGCACTCGTCTATAAGCCCAGGTGTCCATATTGTAACATAAGATATTCACACATAAACATTTAATTAATTTCACATTTAATTCTTTCCCGGTAATTTCATCGGTCTGGATGTGACGTTAGCTCGTTCGCCTCCAAAAAAAAAATCCATAAATTAGCTGTGTCATTTTTTAAGCCACAATGTTCAAAGTATCTGGAAAAAGTAGTGGCTTGTAGTCTGGAATTTATGGTATAAATATATATGTACATATAGTATGTCATTAGGATTTGGGATATGGGAGTTTAAATAGTTGTTTGCCTATTTATGACGGTAATTCTGGACTATTGAGCGCACCTGAATATAAGCCGCACCTGTTAAAAATAACAAAATAAATATATATACATATACAGACGGCACTCGTCTATAGGCCGCAGGTGTCCATGTTGTAACATAAAATATTTACACAGGAACATTAATCTAATTTAACATTTAATTATTTCCCGGTAATTTCATCGGTCTGGATGTGACGTTAGCTCGTTCGCTTCCAAAAAAAAAAAAAAAATCCATAAATTAGCCGCCTCTTTTTGCAAGCGTTCAAAGATTGTGAAAGAAGAAGAGGCTTAACATCCAAAAATGACGGTATTTAAATTGATATTCGACTCGTCGGCTGTTGGAGGAGTTAAAATCAAGCTTCCATCCGCGGTCAGTCGAGAGCGATGATTCCCAAGTGCTCACCTGGGATCAAGGAAGTGGAGCATGATATATATTTTTTTGCTTTTTTAAACTGACTTCCTGTCGCTTCAGTGGACCGATTCCGAGTCGCCGTTCCTCGATCGGTACTTCGCCGAACGAGAATAAATCCCTGACCCCGGAGCCGGCGGGTCACGACACAAACCTCCCGGCTCTTTGATTTATCTTATTTTTTTAAAATTACCCTTTTGTTTTTGGTTGGAGAAACAAACAAGGCTGAAAACTTCTCGATTCGTAGCAGCGTCTCTTAGATATTTTTATTTTATCCTGTTTTTCATATCCGTTTAATCCTCTCCCGGTTGTTTTTTTTTGATTTTCTCTTGACTTTTTTTTGACTTCTTTTAATCGCGTCTGAACGTCCTTGATCATGTTTTCTCCTCCTTTCCGTCTTAAAAATTTGAAGGTTGTTTTTTTTTTTTCCAGCCGGCCTCCTCGGCGCTTCCCTCGACGCCCCGATGAGCTAAAGCGGGAAATTCACATCGATTCGGAGGAATCATGGAATCATGTTCATTCATTCATGTTTATGTAATAAAAAGATATGGAAACATTCGCTGTTTCATTTACATGTGTTTTACTTTGTTCTTTTTTAAAATGTCGTTTTGAATTTGAAGATTATGGCGATCTTGTTATAAAGTGACCTTCAACCCAACGGCTTTATGTGTTTTTTGTTTTTTTTTTCGTCATTCAAAATGTTTTGTTGCATCCAGAAATGTCATTTGGTTTTCTCTGCAACACTTTTTATTTATACATTCAAAACGATTATTTTCAGGTGCAAAAATGTAGAAAACATGTTTCATTTTACAGTGAAATTCCTGCTCATTCAAATGTCATATAAACATACGACCATTCCCTCGTTACATGGGGAAATAACTATTTACTCATCCATCCACATGTTTTATCAAGATTATAAAGCATTCATCTTTTTATTAACATGTCATAGATGTAGGAATATTCACCCTCTCATTCACATGTTATTAAGACATATATAGAAATGCATTCACTCATTATATTATCATCCACGTCATAGAGAGAATGAACAATATTACCATCTCATTTATATGTTATTAAGACATACAGTGATCCCTTGTTATAACGCGGTTTATTTTTCACGGTTTTGCTACATCACGGATTTGCATGGTGCACCGTGTTCTGCATTCTGATTGGCTAAAAAGTCACTCCGCTTCTTTTCTACCTGTGCGTCAATAACGTTGCAGTTTGATATGTACACGTACGTAAAACAGCTTGACGAATTTACATGACGTACGTGCAAATTCTCTCGCAATTTCGAGTTTCTCTTAAACCCATAATGTTGACAAAACGCTCTGGAGCGACAAAAGGGCCCAAAAGGCAGCGGAAGATGCTATTTATGGCAGATAAAGTTAAACTTCTGGACATGCTAAGGGAAGCTAAAAGCTATGCGGCTGTAGGTCGGCATTATGTAATGAATGAATCTTCCGTTCGTTCCATAAAGAAGGAAGAAAAAACATAAGGACGACAGCAGCAATGTAGAATAAGAGTATTTAACTGTATAATAATTGTAAAAAAAAAACAAAGGTTTCTACTTCACGGATTTTGCCTATCACGGGTTCTGTTTGGAACGTGACCCCCGCGAAAAACAAGGGTTTACTGGACTGACATCATGACTCGCAGTACTTGATGGTACTTGCGCATCACCAGCTTGTCGGTCCGGGCCTGCGTGAAGGCGGTATGCTAACACTATGCTAACTCGTCCAGGGCTATCACTGGTTTTCGCAGTACCACTACTTCTACATTTTGTATTCCATCCAAGACTTGGAATACTTTTCTACCATACATTGATCCCTCGCTATAACGTGGTTTATTTTTCACGGTTTCGCTACTTCACGGATTTGCATGGTGCATCGTGTTCTGCATTCTGATTGGCTAAAAAGTCACTCCGCTTCTTCTCTCCCTGTGCGTCAATAACATTGCAGTTTAATATGTACACGTATGTAAAACAGCTTGCAAAATTTACATGACGTACGTGCAAATTCTCCTGCAATTTTAAGTTTCTCTAAAACCCATCATGTTGACAAAACGCTCTGGAGCGACAAAAGGGCCCAAAAGGCAGCAGAAGATGCTATCTATCACGGATACAGTTAAACTTCTGGACATGCTAAGGGAAGCTAAAAGCTATGCGGCTGTAGGTCGGCATTACGGAATTAATGAATCTTCCGTTCGTTCCTTAAAGAAGGAAGAAAAAAACATGAGGACGACAGCAGCAATGTATAATAGAGTATTCAATTGTATAATAATTGTAAAAAAAATAAAGGTTTCTACTCCAGGGATTTTGCCTATCGCGATATAGATATTAAAGTATTCACTCCATATGTCATGTAGAGTTATGGAAGCATTCAACCTTTCATCACGTTATATTTATCCTCTCATTCACGTTTTATTGGGACAAACATAGAAATGCAAACATTCACCCTTTCATTCACCTATTATATAGCCGTAAAAGTATCCACTCACTCATCCATATCATAGAGAAAATGAAAAATATTCACCCTCTCATTCACGTTTTATTGATAAATATGTAGAAATGCAACAAGTCACTCTTTAATTCACCCATTATATAGGTGCAAAAGTATTCACTCATTCATCCAGATGTCATGAAGTATCATGAAAGCAGTCATGGACGTACAAAAATTTACCCTCCCATCCAGACAAAAAATATTCACTCTGTCATTCGCTGATTATATTAGCGTAAAAGTATTCAATCATTCATCCAGATGATGCATAGAGACATGAAAGCATTCACCCTCTCATCATATGTAATATTCACCCTCTCATTGACGTTTTATGGAGACATACATAGAACTACAACTCTCATTCATTCATCCCATAGACTTAAAGCCATTCACTCTGTCATTCTCTAATTCTATAGATATTAAAGTATTCACTCATTCATCCACATGTTACGTAGAGTCACAAAAGCAGTCATGGATGTACAAAGATTCACCCTCTCATTAAAATATTCACTCTGTCATTCAATCATTATATAGGCATAAAACAATTCACTCATTCATCCAGATGTTACATAGAGACATGAAAGCATTCACCCTCTCATCAAATAAAATATTTACCCTCTCATTCACGTTTTATTGAAACAAATATAGAAATGCAACCATTCACTCTTTCATTCACCCATTATAAAGGCATAAAATATTCACTCATTCATGCACGTGTTATATAGAGATATGGAAGCCTTCACTCTGTTATATACATACAAAGATTCACCCTCCCATCCAGACTTCATGTAGACAAAAAACATTCACTCGGACATTCGCTCATTATATTGGCTTAAAAATATTCACTCATTCATCCACATGTCACATAGAGTCATGAAAGCAGTCAACCTGAAAGATTCACCCTCTCATCCAGACAAAAAAAACATTCACTCTGTCATCAAATCATTATATAGGAATAAAATATTCACTCATTCATCCAGATGTTACATCGAGACATGGAAGCATTCACCCTCTCATCAAATGAAATATTCACCCTCTCATTCATGTTTTATTGAGACATAAGATAAGATAAGATAAGATAAGATAAGATAAGATAAGATAAGATAAGAACAACTTTATTAATCCCGAAGGAAATTGTTGTGCCAGAGTTACAGAAAATATAACAGTAATAAATAATAAAAAGAAAAAGGCAGAATTAGAAATAAAAAATAAACTATAAACTATAAAGTGTCTCAGTGAAACTATACAGTGTCTCAGTATACAAGTGAGGTAAGGAGTGCACAATAGTATAATAAAAGGAAAAATTGTAGTGTAGCTGTTATGAAATGAAATATTGCACAGTTCTGAATATTGCACAGTGAAATGAAATATTTTTTTTTTTTTTTTAGGTTAAAGATAGGTTTTTATGGTTGCCGGCGGCTGAATGGAGAGGAATTAAAAAGTCTGATCGCCTATATATATAGAAATGCAACCGTTCACCCTCTCATTCACCCATTCTATGTTTGTGAAAGTCTTCACTCATTCATCCACGTGCCAAACATTCACTATTTCAACCAGGAGAACGTGGAGAAGGTGCAGACTCCACACCAAACGTCCAACCTGGATCTTCCCGCCGCGAGGCGGAAGCGCTCGCCACCGCGCCGCTCACTTACGAAGCGACGGCTTCATTTCGAGAAAACCGGCC